>NC_089520.1:660555-740555 GCF_963924715.1 Thunnus thynnus
TCACTGGCAGGAGACGGACCAGTGAGTCATGTCTCAAAGACGGTCATGTTAATAACTGTAGTAGAGACTGAACCAGAACCAGAACCAGAACCAGAACCGCTGCTTGCGTTTGCAGTATTATGACTATTACTAACTGGTTGTCATTGGCGACAATCCTGGGACAAATCACAAGTGGCGTGCAGTTATTGAGACGTTTTCTAGCTGTGGTTGGTCCGCCAGAGAGGGTGGGCGGAGCTAACGCAACGGACTCGCTCTTCAGCTGTGTGAAGCGGCGTTCTGTTTTCTCCAGTCTGACGTAACACAGGCGACGCCGTTTCATGTCTTCAGAAACCAACGGATGACGTCACGGTAACCACGTCCATATTTTTATACAGTCTATGATCAAATCACACGTCTTGTTTTGTCCAAAACCACAAAATATTCAGTTTATTACGATGTGAAGATGAGAAAAAGCAGCAAATATTCACATTTGAGAACCTTAAACAAGACATCGTTTGGATTTTTTAATTTTTAAAATGATTCATCTATTAATCGAATAGTTGTTGCAGCTCAACAAACGTTTGTAAGTAATTTAGTGGAAACAGAAACAATGTTTTAGTGTTTTGATTCATGCAACAACCTGAAAATGAGACTTCAGGGTCTGTTGATGTGAAGGTTGCGATATGAAACACATCATATAAACGTACCGAAGATCTTCAGTCGGAGACGTTTCTAAACTAACGAGACCAAACTCTTCATGATGAAGGAACATGTGACCCAGTGCAGCGATGAGGAATCAGATATATCACACGATACTGGTTATTAATCAGGTCGTTGTTGGTTTGGATCCAAACATGAAGACAAAGATAGAACATGTACTTTAAGTTTTTAAACTGGTAAATTGTATTAATTTCTGCCTCCTAGAGCTGTTTGCGTGGCTGCAGATGAGTTTATTAGGAACCTGATGGATGAAATGTGTCTGTAAATCAGGTTTGACATTACAGGATGCAGAGGGTTTGTACAGGTCTCTGTATAAATCACAGTCACTCTCTCTGTTTAATCTCCCAAAACATAATTACAAGCTTCACTGCCTCGTTAGGAGAGAGACCAGAGAAGTAAAAGAGTCTTAGTTGATCTATATTTTATTGTGGTTCCTCATTAAATAAAAAGAACATCCTGATAAAACCATCGGCAGCAGTCAGGAGTCCACAGAGACAGAATCTGCATCACAGATATGGACCAGGACCAGAGCTGCACGTCACCACACACCAGGTGGTATTTACCTGTATAATCCACCGGGAAGCTTCAAATATTAAACATGTGTCATTCTAATATTTAATTATATAAATTTAACAGTATTTCTCTTGCTTTGACATTCGAGAGTCGACTTTTGAAGCGACCTGAAGAAGGTTCGTGTGGTCTTCCTCTCCTCGCTGCCGTCATGTGACCTCTGACATTTTAAAGATAAAAAAAAGTTCTTCTTCACCCTCGTTAATAAAAACCCCAGAATCTGTCAGTGTTGTCGGTGTCTTCAGTGATTGACCGTGATTGGCTACAAACTAGTTGTGATGTCATAGTGAGCGTCCAGGTGTTAAACTGAGTTCAGAGAAGAAGAAGAAACATTGATATGAAATTCCAAACTAAGATTTTCTTGCGTATTTGTTTGAAACATGGAATCAGTCGATGCGTCTCTGTCCTTAACCCGACTCACGTACCCCGTGGAGGGCTACCTGCCCCTCCAGAACCCGCCGACGGCAGACTTGATGAAAGCGCACAAACTGCTGGGATACATCAAGAACGTCCTCGCCACCGCCATCGATACTCAGGTAGGAAAACACCAGAAAAACCAGTTTGTTTACAGTGTTTTCATGTGTTCTGGCGGTGCTTCATGATAATAAACCGTATTAATGCTGCTCTGTGTGTCTGATTAGTTGAGCTGAAACGGTTTTAAACAGCTGCTGATGTAGATCAGTGTAATTGTGTTTCACTTTGTCCTCGTCTGTCGTTTGCAGGAGACAGTTAATTACCAGCTTTTCAATTGGTTTTATGTGGACATAAAGTCAGATATCAGTTTCCTCTAAACTCTGCTGCAGCGTTTCTTCTTCTTCTTCTTCTTGTGTTTGTGTTTGTGTCGGCGCTGCAGGAGGAGAAGCTGCTGGAGAAAGACTGTGCAGTGTGGAGGCTTCATGGAGAACCAACAGTCCTGGTCACTCTGGCTCACATCTTCAACCACTTCGCTCCTCTCATGGTGAAAACATTTCTTTTCTTGCAACTTTTATGGATATTTTTAGGCTAAACGAGCAACACTGATGATCTGGATCTGTCAGCGGCAGACAGCGCTCGCTGTGTGAACGTTTCAGACTTGATCCAAAGTTGAGTAAACAGCAGAAAGTAAAATCATATCTGCTGTGAGCAGCTTTGCCTTTAGAACAGCAGCGGTTCTCAGTGTTTCAGGGTCTCAGCAGGTCGGTTCTTCTTCTGTGGATTTAGTCTCAGCTGCTTCTGTCTCTTCGTGTTAATCCCAGACTGACTCCAGAGACTGAAGATGCTTCTTTATGACTATGGCTGCTGCAGCATCATGGAGAAGAATCTAAACATCTAAAGTGGCTGAAACTTTTGCACAGTGCTGTTTATAATAGATCACATCTGACAGGAAGGTGTATACGGGTCTTTATTTGCAGCGTTCTTTAGATAAAGATCCAGTCCAGTCGTCCTGTTGGACGGTTTGTCTGCACACGTTTCCATCTGACGGCTTCAGAGTTTCACTCAGGTTTAATGTGACAAAAGAGCTTCAGCTGCTGTTCCAGATATTATAAAAATGATCTGCTTAACAAACGTAACGTAACGTAACGTGAGTGAGTGAGTGAGTGGGATCCTGTGGGCAGGTGGAGTACATGCATTAAACTTGAGTTTTTCCTGCGTTACACAGCTGATCGATAGTGTCACATAGTGTTTGCTGTGAAGCTTCTCAGAGCGTCTGAACCTGTAACGACAGTAGAGATGAAACATAAAGACACTGATGAACACGTCGTCATCAGCGGACGGCAGCAGGGAAACACTAAAGTTCAGAGAGATAAAAGATTTGATAAGAGATTCGTTAGAATCAGAGCTTAACGAAGCGGATCCGAAACGGACGAGCTGTCAGAACAAAACCCTGAAAACAGATAAACTTTAAAAAATGTGTCAGACGCGAATAATAACGTCAACAAATACCTGAAGACCCTTCATACTCAGAGCCAGACCGCTCACTGACTGCTGTGTGTTTATTTAAATCGGGTGCTGATGGCGTCTTCTTCTTCTTCTGCAGTGTAAAGTTTACCTGGTGGAGGACGTGCTGATGGACTTCCTGTTGGGGATTCTGGAGGGAGGAGGGTCAGTAGATGAACATCCGCTCATCCAGCAGCTCCTGGACCTCTTCTGGCTCCTCATGGAGGTAATTAGTTAATGCTTTAGTTATTTAACGAGGCTGATTGACTGATGTTAATTAACAATCCGAGCTTCTCTGCTGTTGTTATCAAAGTAGAAACCAACACGATCTTCTGCTCGCTGTGTTTCTGCTCATCACCGCCTCTCTGTCTCTGCAGGACTACGAGGTGAACGAGTGTCTGAAGCAGCTGATGATGTCCCTGCTGAGGGCGTACCGTTTCTCCCCCATCATCCCCGACCTCGGCTTCCAGGTGGGACTGAAGTGAAGTCGAGTCGCAGCGGGACTCACTGTCAATCATCAAACTCCTGATTTCTGTCTGTAAACAGAGGAAACGCATCAGTTCATATGAATAACTCGTTAGTGTTAGCTCGATGCTAACAGAGACCGGCGTCTGTCGGCTGTCTCACGCTGTAACTGCTGCTCCACTACTTCAGTATGAGAGCTGTAAATTCTTGTCTCTTTTTAAAGCATATGACTGGTGATGTTATATATATATATATATATATATATATATATATATGTGTCTATACATATGTTTTAGTTTGTATCTACCTGTTTCAGATCCACTACCTGCGTCTGACCACGGCCATCCTGCGTCATGAGAAGTCCAGGAAATACCTGCTGAGCAACGTCTTATATCCTTCTGTTGCTACTGAGGTCTGCTAGAATGACCTTCATCACTGTCGCTTCCTGGATAAAGAAGATCTGAATAGTTTGATCGAACATGTCATCAGTGTTCATAAACATGAAGGAAACATCAGGCAGTCAATGTTTAAACACCAGTTAATGTTAGTAGTCGTGTAAGAGGACATTAAACTATAACAACAGAAGAAAACTGTCAAAAGCAACTTAAACCTTGAGATTATTTTTACATTAAATAGCAAAACTATGAATTTGGGAATAAACCCAGTAAACTAAACACAGAGTGAGACTCAAAACCTTAGGGGTCGGGCCCCTCCAAAGGCAGATGATGTAATTAAGGAGATATAACGAGTCTTCTCTCTGCAGTGGCGGAAGAAGTACTCACATACTTTAGTGCAGTAAAAGCACTAATACAGCAGTGTACAAATACTCCGTTACAAGTAAAAGTCCTGCATGAAAAATCCTCCGACAGTAAAAGTACATAAGTATTATGAGCTTGATGTAGTTAAAGTATTGCAGTAAAAGTACATAAGTATTATGAGCTTGATGTAGTTAAAGTATTGCAGTAAAAGTACATAAGTATTATGAGCTTGATGTAGTTAAAGTATTGCAGTAAAAGTACATAAGTATTATGAGCTTGATGTAGTTAAAGTATTGCAGTAAAAGAACATAAGTATTATGAGCTTGATGTAGTTAAAGTATTGCAGTAAAAGTAGTGGTTTGGTCCCTCTGACTGATATATTATTATATATGACATCATTAGATTATTAATAGTGAAGCATCAGTGTTAGAGCAGCATGTTACTGTTGTAGCTGCTGGAGGTGGAGCTAGTTTACACTACTTTATATACAGTTAGCTAGTTTAGTCCAGTGGTTCCCAACCTAGGGGTCGGGCCCCTCCAAAGGGTCAGCAGATAAATCTGAGGGGTGGTGAGATGATTAATGGGAGAGGAAAGAAGAAAAAACAAAGTTCTGATACACAAATCTGTTTTCAGTTTTTTGGACTTTTTCTCTAATCTTTGATTTTTGCTGAAATATTGGATCATTTGAACATTTATTGAAATGAAAGCATGTGAGAAGTTTAGAGGGAAAAATCATTATTTGGTGGAGCTGTTAACAACTCATAGACATGTGAAATGTGACCCCGACTACACACTGCTTTTTGTAAGACGTCAAAAGACAAAAAGGTTGGAAACCACTGGTTTCATCTTTAACAATGTGTTGTATTTTAAAAGCTTGTTATATTATCCATTGTGTCAAATCTTCATCTGAAAAGTAACTAAAGCTGTCAAATAAATGTAGTGGAGTAGAAAGTACAATATTTCCCTCTGAAATGTAGAAAGTAGCATCACATGGAAATACTCAAGTAAAGTACAAATACCTCTAAACTGAACTTAGTTACTTTGCAGGAACAGTTGTTTCCTTAACAGACGTCTACGTTTGATGTTCTTCGCTCGGTCGTGTTTTTTTACGTGAAGACTCCTCTGAGAGTGAAGGAGGCGGGGCTAGAGGAGCTCATCCCGACCACATGGTGGCCGACGCACTTCGACAAGGAGGTAAAAGCTCCGACTGAACACGTGCTCTAGATAACAGCAGGAACACATGAGATGAGACGTACGTCCACGTTTCTGGCATTTTTGCTTGAAAAATAGTTCTTTATTAATTAAAGTCGATCAGCTGATCGATTGATTGACTAACTGTTGCAGCTCTAATCTGCAGTAATAAATCAAACTCACACATTTATTCATTTCCGCAGTAGAGACTCACATAGACTGTGTATGGTATACTTGGAAATTTTAACAGCTGTATTCCTCCTCAGTTGTTTCTTGATGTTACGACATGTTATTTACCTGCAGGGGTCTGTTACTGTAAAGGGATCGGGAGGATATTCCGGCCGGCAGGCGGCCATCTTGGTGTCGAGAAATTTGTGTTGCAGTTACAAAGGCCGGCCAGCGGATGGCAGCGTATGTGATGATACACTAGAGTCCACTGTGTTGGCTGATGTGCAACTATACCATTAAAACCCCATGCATATATAAGAACAGTAACTCTTCCACTATACTGAGGAATACAGCAGGAAGTAGCTTTTGTTCAGGCCTCTGATTGGCCGCCTGTTGGTTGTGCTTGTGATGTTTTGAGTCTTAAATACTGGTGTACGTGTGGACTCAGCCGTATGACGGTTTATGAAAGCATCAGTGTGTTTTGGTTGTGTTGTGGAGGCATTAAAACACAAACACTGATTGGCTGAATGTCTCTCGTCGTCTCTCAGGGGAAAGACGAGCGGGAGCCCAAAGAGGAAAGTGCAGACGAGCGACTGAGACGTCGAGCCTACGAGAGAGGCTGCCAGAGGCTCAAGAAGAGGATCGAAGGTTTTATTAAAGTTTTATTAAAGACAGTTACTGAACATCTTTTATCTCATATAACCTGCAACATATATAAACTTTATATTCAGATCTTATAGCAGCTGTAGAGCTGTTGCCATTCTTCTAGTGAAACCACATTTACAGCCGTCCAGTGAACAGCAGCTGAAGTCCCAGTTAAATATAATATTAAAATTATAATAAATATAAAGCTGCTGCTCTCTGAGATGCATTCAAGTGTCTCAGCTGAACTCCTTGTTCTTCTCGTAGTGGTGGAGGAGCTACAGGTCCAGATCCTGAGGCTGCTGCTCAACAACAAGGACAAAACTACAGTAAGTACAGCTGGTATTATTCAAAGAGGACACATATATTTATCTTCATGTCCTGCTCTGATGTCAGTTTATTATTTAGTATATGTATTAGAGAGTGAGAGCAGTCACCTGGCTGTCAGTACAGGGATCAGCCAATTAGAGAGCAGCGCTGCACCGTGTTATTGTGTGAATGCTTGGTTGGTGTCTGCCTGATTAAACAGTGAGATACTGATAAACAAACAACTGATTCAGTGAAATAACTCCACGCTGCACTGAGCAGGTAATTAAAGAGACCTCAGGAGGTTTTTCACTCGCTGTACTTTGGTTTTATTTCGTCTTTTGTCTTTGACTTGACGTTTAATCCCAAACAGCTCGGCTGATGAACTCCGTTCTGCCTCAGTGTGTCGTATAGTGTGTATGATGTCTGTCACGGGGAAGGTGTTTGTCTCTCTTCGTCTCTTTCAGGGGGAAGCTTCTCGATACATTTTCCTGAATAAGTTCAGGAAGTTTCTCCAAGAAAACGCCAGCAACAGAGGGGTGAGGAGCAGAGTGCATGATGGTTTACACACACACACACGAGCTCCAGCAGCAGACAAACGTAGTGACGTCTGACTATAAAACACTTTTTACAGATGCACCAATATGGAATTTCATGGCTAATAATAATAATAAGTTTATTTAGTATAGCACCTTTCACAGAAATGAAATTCACAAAGTGCTTCACAGGAATAAGAGTTGAAAATAAGACCATAAAAACATACAAAGAGTAAAAACATGCTACAAGTTAAAATTTACCACAAGTAGAAACACAGGAACAAATGATCACACACACCAATCAGACAACTCAAGAAGACACAAAAGCCAATTTAAAAAGATGGTCTTTAATAGTTGTTTAAAGACTGCTGACTGTATATAAACAGGAAGAGAGTTCCACAGTGTTGGAGCCACAAATGCAAAGACACGATCACCTTTAGTGTTCAGCCGTGAGCGAGACAGCCAGCAGGTCCTGGTTGGACGACCTGAGTGACCTACCGGTGACGTAGGGATGGATAAGGTCCATGATGAACTCTGGAGTCTGTCCATGCAGGGCTCTGTATGTAACACCAAGAACCTTAAAATGAATAAAGCAAAGATCTTAAAATAGGAGAGATGTGATTCATCCTGCTGGTGAGCAGCCTTGCAGCTGCCGGTTCACAGACGAGTGAAGATGGAGTTACAATTACTGATAACTGATATTATTACAAGCTGCAGTAGAAATATTATGTCATTATATTTTTCATCCTTGTTGTCGTTATCATAGGTAGCATGTTTAGTGAAGTTCAGCCTGTCTCTGCGTCTTCAGAAGCTGAACTATTATTAAATCAAGCTCATCATAAACAGCAATATATATGAATAATTATATATATATGAATGTTCTTCACATGTGTGATCACAGAATGACAGCAGAGTTTAACTGATGTACAACTGTTACAGCCCCAGATATCAGTCTGAACATGCACAAATACCTTCTCGTGTGTGTGTGTGTGTGTTTGTGTGTGTGTGTGTGTGTGTGTGTGTGTTTGTGTGTGTGTTTGTGTGTGTGTGTGTGTGTGTGTGTGTGTGTGTGTGTGTGTGTGTGTGTGTGTGTGTGTGTGAGCAGCACCCCACAGCGCTGTGCCCTCCTGAGTACATGGTGTGTTTCCTCCACCGGCTCATCACGGCGGTGAGGTCGTGCTGGGACGAAGGCAACAGGAAGAGTCCCGGCAGCATCAGCAGTGAAGGTAGAGAAGCAGAGAAGAAGAAGATCTGACTTTAATTCATACGGTGAAGCTCAAAGCTTCCAGCTGTGTTTCATCTGCTGGTGGATTCACTTCCTCCCTCCTCAGAGGAGACGTCAGTAACACTGAGATAAATGACGTTATAGATTCACTCCAGTAGATCAGAGGATCAGCTGATGGTTGCGTCCGCTGTGAGTCGAGGTGTCAGCAGTTTAACTTTAACTGGTCAAACAGGAGAACCAGGCTGCTGTCCAGCTTTACTCCGGTCACGAAGATACTGAAGCGCAGCGAAGCTGTGACTGAGCTGCGTTTCCTTTTCTTTCTTTATTCTTTTATGATACTTCAGTAAACACGGTTTTTAAAACACCTTCTGGTAACAGATTTAGCAGCGTTTGAATCCAAGTTGCAGCTGGAATGAAGCCCACGGACGGCACAAGAGCAGTAGTCGAACGCCCCACAATCACCCACAATGCAACGCTGTCCTGTAGCCGCCGTCGCCAAAGCTGACAAAAAAAACTTTATTTCTCAGAATCGAAGGAGAAATAATTCAAACATGAACGTTAACCTGTCGTATTGAGTTATCAAGGACACGTTTGTGTTTTTGTGTGAAATATTAAAGATATCAGTAAAAGAAAACTTGAACACGGCGGGTCGTCTGTCAGCCAATCACAGAGCTGCAAATTCATCCCTGCGGCTCTAAAATCTACAAATAACAACTCAGATAACTACACAACGCAGAGACAACCGTTCAACTCCGTGGTTTCAATGACAGCAGCGTCCATAGCAACCACCATAGCAACCACCATAGCAACGATAGGAAGCCTGGAAACATCTTCAACATAATTAACAAGCTAAACATCATATATTCACAGAACCAAGATTATGAAAATAAAATTCACATTTCTTCCTAGAAAGGTTCTCAAAACGCATTTTAATGCCAAAACTATCTTTAAAATATTGTCCACCGAGAATACAAGGAATGGCAGCCATGGAGTCATGTGACACGTGTCTGATTAGAGGCTCCAGCAGCATCTCTGAAATAAATGTGTGATAACAGCGAACCCAGTCGAGCAGCACTGGCTCGTATATGTGGGACAGATGTGTGATGAGAACATCTGGTAACAGTCACATCAGCCGCATAAACACTCTGCTAACTGTGTTTATGTTGAAATAAAGTAAAATCTACCTGAGACTCATCGTAATGAAAGCAGACTAATATTGTTTTATTCTAATAACTTGTAGAAACTTGAGGAGATAAAATACAGTAAATCACAATAAATAAAGCAAAAATTAGAGAAAAGCTTGAAAACAACAACTCTTATTTTTAATGTCAGAAATATGTTGTTTTTTTTTCTGTTGTCATCTCCCGACCCTTTAGATTAATCCAGCGACCCATGTTAGGGTCCCGACCCCTAGATTGGGAACCGTTGCTGCTCCTGTAGATCTGTAATCAGATGATAAAGACTTTTCAAGTTATCAGGCTTTTTTCTTTTAAACTGTTACTTAATAATTTCTACATATTGATCACTGACGTCTTCATATTCGAGGGCTGAGATGCTGCGTGTCATGAGTAGCTGTCGTCTCTTTACGGTGACGCTGGAGTGAGAACGTCTCTCTCTGGCAGTGCCGTCAGCCAATCACAGAGCTCCCTCTGTCTTGTCTTTCCGACCCGTGCGTCCTAACTCTTCCTCTCGTCCTGTATCTTCTCTCTGCAGACGCCTACGTCCCTCCGCAGCTCTTCTACAACGGGAAGGTGGATTACTTTGACCTGCAGCGGCTGGGCGGACTCCTCTCACACCTGAAGAAGACTCTCAAAGGTTTGTTTTGTCTTTGGACTCCAGGTGTCTGTTACCTGATCAGAAACATGGAGGAGACTTTAAATGCTGTTATTGAACCAGATGTGACTGGATATCAGCACCGAGTACAGAATCGATTAATTAAGGACCGAGCCCAAAGGCAGAAGACCCTATTGTTTTTCATTTGTTTGTTTGTTTCTTTCTTTATTATTACCTTATAACCCTTAATTTGACCCCCTAAATATGCTCAAAAACTCAGCAAATTAGGCACGCACATCAGGTGATAAATTTGATAAAATGTTAAAATTAACCTCCAAAGTGCCAAAATGTGCTCTCTAGCGCCACCTATGCAACTCAAATGGCCGCCACGGCTTGTAGGAATGTTGTAGAGAGATCAAACCAAAACTCAATTATTCGTCTCATCAAGACCTACTAATCATACACTGACACCCCTGACCTAAATCCAACAGGAAGTCTGCAATTAGCCTTTCAAAATAAGACTTAGCAGCACTTGTTGTATAAAAAACAAGTTTTTATTTGATGGTTTCAGTCCTGTAAATATATAAATAATGTTTTGGAGCAGCAGCAGCTGTTTGCAGGCCGACCTGCTGCTGTCAGAGTGAGGAAGTGAAGCTGGCTGTGTGATTGTGATTGTCAGCAGATGTGGGAGGCAGCTGTGTAATGTGGATTGATATTCCCCGAACAGACTCGTCGTACGAGCAATATGCTGTTCATTCAGTGCGAGAGAGCGAGAGGCACGGCGGGAATCAATCACCTGCTGCAGCTGGTCATTTATTTTGATTTTGAGATGCACCTCAGCTCTCAGAGAATATCCCAGTAACAAACACAGAGCTCTCAGAGAGTATCCCAGTAACAAACACAGAGCTCTCAGAGAATATCTCAGTAACAAACACAGAGCTCTCAGAGAATATCTCAGTAAAAAACAAAGCTCTCTGAGAATATCTCAGTAACAAACACAGAGCTCTCAGAGAATATCTCAGTAACAAACACAGAGCTCTCAGAGAATATCCCAGTAACAAACACAGAGCTCTCCGAGAATATCTCAGTAACAAACACAGAGCTCTCAGAGAATATCTCAGTAACAAACACAGAGCTCTCAGAGAATATCTCAGTAACAAACACAGAGCTCTCAGAGAATATCCCAGTAACAAACACAGAGCTCTCCGAGAATATCTCAGTAACAAACACAGAGCTCTCAGAGAATATCTCAGTAACAAACACAGAGCTCTCAGAGAATATCTCAGTAACAAACAGAGCTCTCAGAGAATATCTCAGTAAAAAACAAAGCTCTCCGAGAATATCTCAGTAACAAACACAGAGCTCTCAGAGAATATCTCAGTAACAAACACAGAGCTCTCAGAGAATATCCCAGTAACAAACACAGAGCTCTCAGAGAATATCTCAGTAACAAACACAGAGCTCTCAGAGAATATCCCAGTAACAAACACAGAGCTCTCAGAGAATATCCCAGTAACAAACACAGAGCTCTCAGAGAATATCTCAGTAACAAACACAGAGCTCTCAGAGAATATCCCAGTAACAAACACAGAGCTCTCAGAGAATATCCCAGTAACAAACACAGAGCTCTCAGAGAATATCCCAGTAACAAACACAGAGCTCTCCGAGAATATCTCAGTAACAAACAGAGCTCTCAGAGAATATCCCAGTAACAAACACAGAGCTCTCAGAGAATATCCCAGTAACAAACACAGAGCTCTCAGAGAATATCTCAGTAACACACAGAGCTCTCAGAGAATATCTCAGTAACAAACACAGAGCTCTCAGAGAATATCTCAGTAACAAACACAGAGCTCTCAGAGAATATCTCAGTAACAAACACAGAGCTCTCAGAGAATATCTCAGTAACAAACAGAGCTCTCAGAGAATATCTCAGTAACAAACAGAGCTCTCAGAGAATATCCCAGTAACAAACAGAGCTCTCAGAGAATATCTCAGTAACAAACAGAGAGCTCTCAGAGAGTATCTCAGTAACAAACACAGAGCTCTCAGAGAATATCCCAGTAACAAACAGAGCTCTCAGAGAATATCCCAGTGACAAACACAGAGCTCTCAGAGAATATCTCAGTAACAAACACAGAGCTCTCAGAGAGTATCTCAGTAAAAAACACAGAGCTCTCAGAGAATATCCCAGTAACAAACAGAGCTCTCAGAGAATATCTCAGTAACAAACACAGAGAAAAAATAAAAAATAAATAAATAAATAAAAGACACAAATCAAGCAAATAGACAAACAAACAAAAATAATGACAAACAACAGCAATGACAACATCATATTACAATGAAGAAGATAATAAATGTAGAGAGCAACTAAGCAATATGGACTGATTATGGGTGATAGAGAGCTAATAATTATAATAATAATAATAATGATATTAATAACAATACAACAATATATAGTAATAATGATAATAGTCTTGTTTGATAGTATCACTGTGGCAGCAGCAGAGGCAGTAAAATGGGTTAAATAATTAGATATTTATATTAATTTATATAAATTTATATCATTTTGAGTTTATATTAATTAAATTAGATTAATATGGCCATGGGGGGTGGAGCCAAACACACAGAGCCTAAGGAGGGGCCACAGCCCAGGGACCAGACCAGCTGAGACCAATTGAGACCAATTGAGACCAATTGAGACCAGTTGAGACCAGTTGAGACCAATTGAGACCAATTGAGACCAGTTGAGACCAGTTGAGACCAGTTGAGGGGTTTTCCTGTATTTCATCGCTGGTTTTATTGTCTTTCAGCTCAGGTGATTCTTACATGAGGAATTTATTACAGAGATTATAATGATTAGTGTTGAAACCGTTGAAACCTGACTCCCCCCCCCCCACACACTCTCTTCTCTGGAAGCTGATGTGTTTCCGTGGAGACGCGATGACGTCGTGGTTCAGATCATCTCTGTGCAGGTAAACAACAACAACAACATGCTGCTGTGATATGAACAATATGTTTATTATTTCCTACCAGATGACCTGGCCAGTAAAGCCAACATCATCATCGACCCTGCAGAGATCCAGACCACCTCCATGGACGACTTAGACGAGGACGAGGAGAGCGGCGCAGCACAGGTTTGTATATATATGATATATATATATATATATATGATATATGTATATATGTAGTAAGTTATTATACCGAGATATTTGATATTTGACTGTGCTGTTAATGTTTATATCCAGCGTAACGTCGCCTCAGATTTGTTTAGTTTTTAACTGACGCTGGCCGCCAGACTTCACACGTTAGTTATATTGAAATGTTTCACAATAAAAGTCGGGAAATGAAGGCTTTTAATGTTATTAATAGCATAATGCAAAAATTTAACAGAGCAAATGGAAGCAGATCAGAGAACAGGGAGGCTTCGTATTAAATATGAGCAAATATACTCATCAAACAAGAGAATTAGGAATAAAAGCCTCTCTCTGATATAAGCCTGCTTCCAGTAAAGACCAGAGGGTTTTACTACAAAGCCAGTTCAACATATCCAGGCTTTCTCTGTGTGAGCTGGATCAACAAACCCTGAACTCTCAGTCAGAGATAAGCGGCATCACGACGGTAGTTATGAACTTTCTTTGTTAATTCAGACTTTCTGCTTCAGGCTCTGTGTGTGTCCTCATGAAAGGGGCGTTTGGCGTCATTTGACTCTTTTTCTGCACAGAATGGAGCGATGGCGTGCCGCCTGCTTCAGTCAGGAGGAACAGGTCGTTATAACGGAGAGATATGATGAATAGAAATACATTATCACAGCATGAAGCAACTCTGTCGCTGCAAATAAGATGAGAGATGAATGCTGGCAGATTGCTGATCATGTAAATTCGTTGATTAAAACACTAATTCATTAATTCATTAATTAGTAAATAGTTTCTATAAATATTTTAGCACTGAATGCTCTCTCAGTGCCTCCCACATCCAGAGCTCTTAAACTTTAAACTTGATGCAGCAGTTTGAACATTAAACTGTCTGACTCCCATAATGAAGCATCAGTGGAAACCACTTCAGGTTCTGGCTGAATCAAAGTGAAATTAATGTTATAGATTTAATATTATCTGTGATAAATACCAATAGACTAATCAATTTTATTTATTTATTTTTGTTCAAAGTATTACTTCATTAGTTTTTTTTTATTGTTTGATGTACAGTTTGATATATTGTAACAACAGTAACTCTAACCTCTCGCACCATCGCAAATTTACAACATGACATCAAATCAATGGTAAGACTGATTAAAGACTAATCAATATTCTAATCGGTGTTCTAATAGCTGCAGTATTAAACGCACTTGGCAGCAAATCAGGTGGTCAGTGAAAGGACGCCGCTTTTTATCGCCGATTTAAGCCGAAACTCCGGAACATAACCTGCTGCGGACCGGGTTAGTTTACAGCATCAGTTACCATGGTGATGTAGCAGGTTAACAGAGTGTTACCATGGTGATTTAGCAGGTTAACAGAGAGTTACCATGGTGATGTAGCAGATTAACAGAGAGTTACCATGGTGATGTAGCAGGTTAACAGAGAGTTACCATGGTGATGTAGCAGGTTAACAGAGAGTTACCATGGCGATGTAGCAGGTTAACAGAGTGTTACTATGGTGATGTAGCAGGTTAACAGAGAATTACCATGGTGATGTAGCAGGTTAACAGAGTGTTACCATGGTGATGTAGCAGGTTAACAGAGTTACCATGGTGATGTAGCAGGTTAACAGAGAGTTACCATGGTGATGTAGCAGGTTAACAGAGTTACCATGGTGATGTAGCAGGTTAACAGAGTGTTACCATGGTGATGTAGCAGGTTAACAGAGTTACCATGGTGATGTAGCAGGTTAACAGAGAATTACCATGGTGATGTAGCAGGTTAACAGAGAGTTACTATGGTGATGTAGCAGGTTAACAGAGTTACCATGGTGATGTAGCAGTTTAACAGAGTTACCATGGTGATGTAGCAGGTTAACAGAGAGTTACCATGGTGATGTAGCAGGTTAACAGAGAGTTACCATGGTGATGTAGCAGGTTAACAGAGTGTTACCATGGTGATGTAGCAGGTTAACAGAGTTACCATGGTGATGTAGCAGGTTAACAGAGAATTACAATGGTGATGTAGCAGGTTAACAGAGAGTTACTATGGTGATGTAGCAGGTTAACAGAGAGTTACCATGGTGATGTAGCAGGTTAACAGAGAGTTACTATGGTGATGTAGCAGGTTAACAGAGAGTTACCATGGTGATGTAGCAGGTTAACAGAGTGTTACTATGGTGATGTAGCAGGTTAACAGAGAATTACCATGGTGATGTAGCAGGTTAACAGAGTGTTACCATGGTGATGTAGCAGGTTAACAGAGCGTTACCATGGTGATGTAGCAGGTTAACAGAGTTACCATGGTGATGTAGCAGGTTAACAGAGAGTTACCATGGTGATGTAGCAGGTTAACAGAGAGTTACCATGGTGATGTAGCAGGTTAACAGAGTGTTACCATGGTGATGTAGCAGGTTAACAGAGTTACCATGGTGATGTAGCAGGTTAACAGAGAGTTACCATGGTGATGTAGCAGGTTAACAGAGAGTTACCATGGTGATGTAGCAGGTTAACAGAGAATTACCATGGTGATGTAGCAGGTTAACAGAGAGTTACCATGGTGATGTAGCAGGTTAACAGAGTGTTACCATGGTGATGTAGCAGGTTAACAGAGTTACCATGGTGATGTAGCAGGTTAACAGAGAGTTACCATGGTGATGTAGCAGGTTAACAGAGAGTTACCATGGTGATGTAGCAGGTTAACAGAGTGTTACCATGGTGATGTAGCAGGTTAACAGAGTTACCATGGTGATGTAGCAGGTTAACAGAGAGTTACCATGGTGATAACACCTTCATGACATTGAAAACCCTGCAGGATCAACACACCTCACTAACCCACTGATCTGGCTCCGTAGTTCAGCCCTCTGGTGCCCTCTGCAGGTGAGGCCTCTATTAGAGAAAATACGGTAGATATATCATACTGTACTGTCATCTTATTGGACCAGATGGGTTGTTGGTCTTCAGTATCAGAAGAATCTATATATAGAATACATATCCCAATATGTCAGGAAATAAAGATTTGTTTATAAATACTATATATATATATATATATATATATATATATATATATATATATATATATATATATATATATATATAAATATAAATATATATATATATATATTTATATATATACACACACAATACAGCAAACAGTGTTTTAGCAGCGTTGTCAGAGCAGCTGATCTGGTGTCAGTAATGTTTCCATCATGGATCGGCAGGTGTTTACGTCATTTACTGACACGTCATCACGTCGCTGGCCGCTGTCTTGTTTTGTAGATGTGTTGTACTTGGTTTAACTTCCTCTGCAGGATTATAACGGAGGGAAACAGCTCTCGATGGATCATGTTAACGTTGTGTGCGCTTGTTTTTGAACATCAGAGGCCGTTCGGCGCAGCGGCGATGGGCGGAGCTCTGGCGAGGCCCAGCTGGTTGAGTTCTCCCACTCTGGGTCGAGCCAACCGGTTCCTCAGCACGGCGGCCGTCAGTCTCATGACCCCCAGACGACCCCTCACTCAGCCCGAGAAAGTGAAAGTCCGCACCCTGGCTGTGGAGCAGAGGACTGAGGAGGACAGTGAGTAACTAAACAGCAGCAGTTTATTATTGTGCTTCCATAAAGCTGCTTAAAACTATAATATGTAATTATTCCACATTAAAATGTCTAAAAACAACTATGTTATATATTTTACTGTGGTCGCCAAACATCGTCAGCTTTATTCAGTGTTTTTACCTGTGATCTCCGGGTCTGTTTGTTCTAGAGAGGAGGAGCGATTAACACTGGAGTAATCCTATCCCGGTAAAGCTGGTTATTTAACAACAAAGACAACAACTCCCATGATCCCTTGCTACTTCACACTGTCATCACACTCCGTCTTTTGTTATTGTTTTGATTGAGACGCCTAGCGGCTGAAATTACATATTATGCGTTTAATCACCAGAGTTTAAAAAAGAAGTAAAGTAACATCAGCTGCTGTTTGTTCTCTTTTCACACCAGATTTGTTCACGTTTAGTCAAACAGTCTCCATTAAAGTCATGTGAATCAGCTGTTTGCAGTAACATGATGTTCAGACAACTGTCACTGATTACTGTCATACTGAAGATGATTCTCAGCTTCTCCTCAATCAATGAATTACGTCTCTAATCTCAGATGTGTGAGTAATGAGAAAACAGTGTTTCAAATCAATTTCATTCTTGAATGAATTAAAATAAAAAAAAAAAACAGAACATTTTATGGCTGTGTTTCCACTGCGCTAATTAATGGCTCTCCAATGATAATCTTCAGCACTGGCTCAGGGGTCTGAGGACTCCACATCTGCTTCACAATGAAGTCCTTCTCTGCTGGCGAAGCTTTCATTTAGAGGTTTTGTACTGTGCAGAGTAATCAGCCTGGCATGTGGTTCAGGTCACATATTGATCTGCTGTTGTTATTATTATTATTGGAAGTGCTGCTGTCTTATTCAGCCAGTGTGGAAAACACAGTGTGATGCCAGTAATCCCGCCCTCAGCGTGGCCACACCTGTGATCTCAACTTTCTCTCTCCTCTTTGTTTTTCTTCTCTTCCTCCTCAAGTCGAGGGAAGCCATGGCAACGACGGCCTGTTGCTGGGGCGACCGCTGGAAGAGCCGGATCAGCCCATCGCTGATAAGTCCCTGCTGGAGATCGTCGATGGGATTGTGATGATGTACAACCTGAGTGTTCATCAGCAGCTTGGAAAGGTGCGTTAGCGGCTCTCAAAGAGATCAGAGGAGGAAATGTTGGTCTTCAGGTGGATGTTTAAGACTGTTTCCACAGTAACAAATCTTTTGAGGAATTCCTGCAGGTGTAAAAAAAGTCTCCACTCTGGAGGTAGATCTTTCTTCTGTGTTAAACGCTTAATCGGTGGCAAAAGCCAGTAGAACCAGTCCTGATTCATACTGGCTGACTGGCAGGCGACTGGGCTCTGCAAGCACAGTTGCAATTAGAAAAGTCAAAGCTGATCATTTCCTCACAGAAGGTTCAATCTAAACAATCCCTTGAAATTTTAAGACTATTAAATGCAGCAGCTCTTCTTGTTGCCTTATTTAAGACTTTTGACTTATTGAAGCAAAGACTAATCAGTGTAGAAGAGTCAGAACAAACTGTCTGTTGGTTTGATCTATCAGACAGAAGGTATCTAAGGGTGTTCCCCAGGGATCCGTCCTGGGACCACTACTCCTCATTATAAATATCAACAGTCTCGATCAGAATGTTTCATATGTAAATATCCACATTTATGCTGATGATGGTGTGATATACACAACTGTGTCTGCACTAAACCAGACTCCTTGTTTTAAATGCTGACAAAACTAAACTCTGAGTCTGTATCTCAATACAGATATCCAGGAATCGGTGATTGATGATTCTGCAGTTGGTGAAAAAACTGAAGCTGAAATCGGGTTTTTATTTTAGGAACATGTGGTATGGTGATGGTGACCATGGTGATGTTTTAAACCTGTCTACTATGGAGCACTGAGGTTAAAGCTCTAATTCATCACTGCTCTCTGTATGTCGGGTCGGATGATCTGCCTTGTTCACCTGCAGACTGAACCATTTATTCTTATTTATTATAAGGCCGTTACTGGTCTGCTTCCATCACACCTACACAACTACTCAGCTACATCCTTCAGCAAAGTGAGGGAAGTTATTGTCAGGACTTATTCTACCATCTGTCGTAAAGCACTGAACTGGTAAAAAGGCTGTGTAAGTACTCTGCTCTCTCTCTGACATCAGCTGCAAAATGACCTGAATCATCATGAACTGGTCTCACTGGAAGCATTTAAAGTCATGCTAAATGACGGCACATCTGGCTGCAGATGTTCTGACTGACTCATATCGCCCCCGTTTGATCCCTGATGTTGATGAGTTGTGATGAATATTGATGACATTTTAATATTCTTTTCCTGGTTAAATAAAGGTTAAATAAAATAAACATTGTGGCCAAACAGCAGCGTGGAGGTGAACATATAACCAGAAAAAACAAACCACAAGTGTTTGTGATATAAAGACGACACATGTTGTGTTTACATGTACTTGTGTAACCAGATTACTCAGAGAAACCAGGTTACCTGAGTAATCAGGGAACACGTTTACCTGAACTGTAGTAAACTGCTGACTGTAAATCTGCGTAAACATGCAGCAGATCAGTGATTTCTCTCCGACCGCTGTCCTGGTTATTTATTATATACTATCTATTAGATGTGTCTGAATTTCAGTCAAACGTTCAGCGATGGAAACTTCTATATTCAGACTTTTACAGGCTGCTTCCTGTTGGTTTAGTTTGACTTTGGATGTAATTATTTAAAATACGAGGATGCATCGCTCCGTGTGAAGATCTCTGCTCTCATCCAGCTGCTAACCAGCAAACCTGGTTACATGTGTACATCTATCTGGTGGAGAAAGCCGACTGTAACCTGGTTACTGAACTGCATGTAAACGCAGTGACTGACTAATATAATAATGTTTATTTATAGAACACTTTTCTAAACCCACATTACAAAGAACTTAAACTCACTAGCTTTTAAATAGCAGTTCAGTGTGAGAACATTTAAAAGACATCAGAACAGAAATGAAAAGACTTTGCTCAGATGAAACCAGGAAGCTTCTCTGGTGAAAGAAATGAGTGAGTCAGTCAGAGTGATTTCCTGGAAACGCTCTGTTCCCTCCAGATAAAAGACCTCATTTATCTGTTATATTCAAATACGTGTAAATCTGTTATAATAATTACAGTTAGAGGACTCACAGATAAAATAACGGCTCAGAAAGAACATTTATGTTCCTTAACGAAGACTTTTCATCAGTCAAATGGTTTAATTTGTACACGAGATTATTCTGTATTTTCTCACCTCAAAATATGAACTAAATTGTCTCCAAATCATCTCATTTATAACCTCAAAGTGTTTTTAACTGAATAATAATAATGTGTTTAGAGTTTGAATCATGGAGCTCGACATAAATCTTTATTTAAAGGCAGAACAGAAGAGTTTAATGTTGTATATTTTATTCATATGTAATAATATGACCTTCACATGGACCTGAGACTAAACATCCTGTGTGATTGTGGAGTCATCGTGTCACCTGCTGCTGACTGGAATATAATTATTCTCTAATAAACTGCTGCTCACGAAACATCCTGATACAGAAAACAGGAAGCCTCTGAGATGTTTTATGTGATTATAATCTCGGTGAAAATTATTTGAAAATTGGTATAAAATGTTCAATTTGCTCAACCAGCCGTCAGCAGGATGTTCAGTTTCCTCTCATATCAGAACTAGTTAAAGCTATAATATGTAATTATTCCACATTAAAATGTCTAAAAACAACTAGACCTATGTTATATATGTTGTTGAGTTGTGTATTTTCAAACCCAGAGAAATCTGTAATTTAATCAAAGTAACGGACCGTTTCATTTGGTCGCCTGTTGATGGCGTCATACCTCCTCTACCAAAGAGTAAACACGCACCAGATGCATACGGCGGCGCTGTGTTTGTCCGCTACAATGGCGTCTACCAAAGAGTAACTTACACACATACAAGATAATACATCGGTGTTGTGGTTGTTCCACACAAACTGTTATAAATGGACTTTTATTCAGTTTTAAGCCACATTTTCATGATAAATTTAGGTGGTTTTTAACTATATCTTTTAGCCGGAAGAAGGATTTTAGTCATTGGACGTCTGGATCTTAAGTTATCAGAGAAATAAACTGGACAAACGTTAGCAGCAGCTCGGCTAACAGCCCCTCCAGGAAGTCGGTTGCCGAACACGTGAAACAGCTTTAATTAGTATTTTTACCTGTAATCTCCGGGTCCGTTTGTTCTGGAGAGGAGGAGCGATGAACACTGGAGTAATCCTATCCCGCTGAAGCTGGTTATTTAACAACAAAGACAACAACTCCCATGATCCCTTGCTGCTTCACACCGTCATCACACTCCGTCTGTTGTTATTGTTTTTGATTGAGACGCCCAGCGGCTGAAATTACATGTTGTGGGTTTAATTAAAAAAATCGTTTTTTATCAATTTTTATCAAAATCGTTGGCAATTAATTTTCTTTCCGTTGACTAATGGATTAATTAATTAATAATTTTAGCTTTGCATTAAAGACATGAACCTTGTGTGAATATTCAACAAACATGAGATTTTGTTGACAAGAAGAAAAATATGGAAAGAGATCACACTGATGCTTTAACTCTCAGTAATTTAATCAGCGTCTTCATGTTCGGGGTCATGTGACACTGAGGAGACTTAAGTCATGTGACCGTCCCTCGCTGCAGTCGCGTGTCTGCGTACATCACACCTCATTCTCTGTGAATGTCTTTCTATTAAAGGACACGTTCAGTCTTAAAGTCATACTGACCATTAGAATAATGAGCTTACACTGTAACCCACAGTCCTCCTTCAGTGTAAAACTGTTCATTTTCTCTGTTCATTTGAGGGTTTTGTCGTCGGTTAAAGATGAAATATTAACAGGATAGTTATTGTTTCACTGCTGGAGACTCTTCTTCTTCTTCTTCTTCTTCTTCTTCTTCTTCTTCTTCTTCTTCTTCTTCTTCTTCTTCTTTTCTTCTTCTTCTTCTTCTTCTTCTTCTTCTTCTTCTTCTTCTTCTTCTTCTTCTTCTTCTTCATTCTTCTTCTTCTTCTTCTTCTTCTTCTTCTTCTTCTTCTTCTTCTTCTTCTTCTTCTTCTTCTTCTTCTTCTTCTTCTTCTTCTTCTTCTTCTTCTTCTTCTTCTTCTTCTTCTTCTTCTCTTCTTCTCTTCTTCTTCTTCTTCTTCTTCTTCTTCTTCTTCTCTCTTCTTCTTCTTCTTCTTCTTCTTCTTCTTCTTCTTCTTCTTCTTCTTCTTCTTCTTCTTCTTCTTCTTCTTCTTCTTCTTCTTCTTCTTCTTCTTCTTCTTCTTCTTCTTCTTCTTTCTTCTTCTTCTTCTTCTTCTTCTTCTTCTTCTTCTTCTTCTTCTTCTTCTTCTTCTTCTTCGTTCTTCTTCTTCTTCTTCTTCTTCTTCTTCTTCTTCTTCTTCTTCTTCTTCTTCTTCTTCTTCTTCTTCTTCTTCTTCTTCTTCTTCTTCTTCTTCTTCTTCTTCTTCTTCTTCTTCTTCTTCTTCTTCTTCTTCTTCTTCTTCTTCTTCTTCTTCTTCTTCTTCTTCTCTTCTCCTTCTCCTTCTCCTTCTCCTTCTCCTTCTCCTTCTCCTCTCTCCTCCTCCTCTCCTCCTCCTCCTCCTCCTCCTCCTCTTGACCTCTGTGTTATTGAACCCAGAGAGACTCCAGTGTAATAAATCATGTTGTTTGGATCAAAAATCAAATGTAAACAGACTGAAGAGGTGAAAACATCAGATCTGTGAGGAGCGATGATGATGAGGAGGCTGTAACCTTCCTCACATCAACACATGAAACTAACAGAAACGTCATATTTCCATCATGTTTTCCATCGTTGGAGCTTCGACTGTCGCTCTCGTGGTTTCTTCTTCTTCTGTGACGGTTTAACGGCAGCGACTGGAGAATTAGCGCCACCTGCTGTTTATCTGCTGATATTCACACAACAGCAGCAGGATGGAAACATTTTATTCTGAAAATTCTCTGTAAATTCAGTTAAAATGTGCTCTACATTTACAAATAACACTTTATTGTGAAACTTCTGGTTTATGTGGTACAACAAAATAATACTGGTGTAGAAATCCATCTACACTGATTAATAGTTAATGGGAATGGACTGGTTTAACTGATAGTTGACATCATGGATTCCTTTGGTTCAATAATCAATTTTAATAATCTAATAATCCATATTTAAATAATGCTGCCTGCAAGTCAAAGGTCAGGGCTTCACCTGCTCTGATGCTTCGTTTGTGACGTCTGCAGATTAATAATGAATCTAAAGTACAGGATGTTGACCCGTGTGTGTGTGTGTGTGTGTGTGTGTGTGTGTGTGTGTGTGTGTGTGTGTGTGTGTGTGTGTGTGTGTGTCCTGTTTTCCCTCCAGATGGTGGTGGTTTCGGATGACGTGCATGAATACGCCGTGGCGCTGAAGGACACGGAGGAGAAGATCGCACGCTGCCCCGCCAGAGTGAGTTCACTTCTAAACTCGTTCATTCAGAGTTTCCTGCTTCAGCTGCACTCGAGCCTCCGTCCTGATGAGCGTGAAGTGTTTGTCAGCAATATTAAAACAGAAATAACTCTCAGACACTTCAGATTAAAAGTCTAATGATTCAGAAACTCACGTTCTGCTCTCTAAAGACTAATTAAACACTAATTAACACCTTTCAATCAATCAACCATATCACTTACATTATATATAAAAACAAGCTGTTTTAACAGAAATCATGCTTTTATTATGACATCATGTTTGTTTATGGAGCGAAGTGTTAATTTAGTTGAGGATGATGTCACTGTATTTGACTTTTATAATGAGATAACATATTTATATTTATCCAACAGGAGAGTAACGATAAATCACTTCACAACAGGAAATGTAATAATTAACTTCCTGCAGCAACAACAACAACAACAACACACTGAACATCATGAAGATGACATAGAGGAAGAACTCGCAGTAACACTGTGTACAAATACTGCTATTATTACTACTAAATATTAACATCAGATATACTTCAAGTACCAGAAGTAAAAGTACTCATTATGCAGAATGACCCTACTCACTATTATGAGCTTGATGTAGTTAAAGTATTGCAGTAAAAGTACATAAGTATTATGAGCTTGATGTAGTTAAAGTATTACAGGATTAAGTATTAAGTATTGGACTTTGTCTCTAATCTTTGATTTTTGCTGAAATATTGGATCATTTGAACATTTATTGAAATGAAAGCATGTGAGAAGTTTAGAGGGAAAAATCACTATTTGGTGGAGCTGTTAACAACTCATAGACATGTGAAATGTGACTCCGACTACACACTGCTTTTTGTAAGACGTCAAAAGACAAAAAGGTTGGAAACCACTGGTTTCATCTTTAACAATGTGTTGTATTTTAAAAGCTTGTTATATTATCCATTGTGTCAAATCTTCATCTGAAAAGTAACTAAAGCTGCAAAATAAATGTAGTGGAGTAGAAAGTACAATATTTCCCTCTGAAATGTAGAAAGTAGCATCACATGGAAATACTCAAGTAAAGTACCTCAACATTATATTTAAGTACAGTATTTGAGTAAAAGTATTTTCCACCACTGCCTGCATGAACTTCAGCAGATAAAATGTCTAATAACATTAAATATGGTATCAGTGCTGCAGTCAGATATTATTAAAATGATGAAAAACACCCAGTATGATGTTCTCAGATGTCCAAACAAAGATATTCACTGACTAATTGATGAAATGACATTAAGTAAAGCAACTTTTATTGCTTGATAAGGACGATTCATTTCCTCCAACAGAGCAGCAACAGGACAAACAGTCTCACTGAATATTTCGGTTGTGTGTCGTCCTGCAGGAACAGTCGCTTGTTTTTATTGTCTCGGTGCTCAGCTGAAGATAATTGGCTGAGTTCCAGTCAGCACACCTGTCAGCTCGTCTCATTAGCTTCACGGACCGGAGGAGGAAGTTCAGTAAACAAACAAACAAACAAACAAACAAACAAACACACGTCTGAAGGCTGCAAAGTAAATGAAAGTTTGGTTTATTCTGTCGTGCTGACGTGTTGGGGAGACGAGGACACGCTGATTAACCGTCCCAGACGTCAGTAACGGGACGAGTGATGGTGACGGACACGCTGGGGGAGAAAGACTGCAGCCAGGTTGTGTGCAGGTGTTTGGTTTCATGTTCTGAGGAAAGCAGCTGTAAAATCTGAAGAAGAAGAAGAAACAGATTTAAAGGTTTATGATGACGTGAGATCACCGCTCAGCTCTGCAGAACAAATGAATGAATCAATGATTTTATTTACATGATCCGTTCCTGCAGCATCATTCAGACACATTCATCAACAAAAATATACCCACCAGCATCTGAATATGAACCGCCGACACATAATAACCCATAAATACACACAGGCTCACTGATAGAAACATCATGTACAGATATATCTGTTATATATTCACATCACTGAAGCTTTTCAATCCAGACTTCAAGTCTAATCTGAAATAAATCTACAAGTTGAACGTTTTTAAACAATAATCGTCAGAAATGGTGATGTAAAGGACAGTAATCCTTCCTCCTGCTGCCTTTTAGTTTATCTGGTATTATTTAAGATCCTTTATTACGTCTTTACAGGAAGAACGTCGTCAGTACAATCTGCTTCATCATGAAGAGTTTGGTCACGTTAGTTTGACTAATAACAGCATCACGTTTTCAGTCTCCAGAGAGTAGTTCTGTGTACGGCAGACGCTACTGAGCATGTGCAGGAACGCGCTTCTGTTTACAGCTTGTTGTGCTGCAGATAAACAACCTCTGACTTTGTGCTACATCATCAACTTTTAAAGAACTTCAGACAAAGTGAAGTAAAGCAATAAGATGTTTTTCATGGCGGATGAACCGAAGTCTTTGGTTCCTAACGGTTGTTCCTGCAGTAAAGCTGCTGCGTGTTTGTCCCACAGAGAGCCGACATCCTGGAGGAGCTCCAGAAGAGCCAGAAGGTGTTTGCAGAGAAGCTGAACCACCTGAGCAGGAGACTGGCCTGGATCAACGCCACCATCTACTCCAAGGTGACGCAGCTGCTGCATGTGTGTGTTAGTGTGCGTGTGTGCGCGCGTGCGCGCGTGCGTGCGTGCGTGCGTGTGTGTTGTGTGTGTGTGCGTGTGTGTGTGTGTGTGTGTTCGTGTGTGCGTGTGTGCGTGTGTGTGTGTGTTATTTAACTGCTTTAATCGGTCCGTGCAGGAGAAGATGTTGGACGTGTACTGGCTGCTGTGTGTGTGCATTCGGACCATCGAACACGCCGACAACACGGGCTCGTTGTTTGCCTTCGCTCCAGAGTTCTACCTCAACGTGGCCATGAACGCGTACAGCGCCCTGAAGAACTACTTCAGCCCCGCCAACAGCATGGAGGAGCTGCCAGGTACAACAATCAGTCCTGCAACCAACCTTTACTTTATCATCCGTTACTCTGCAGAGTGTTTTTTTAGATTCATCGCTTTATTTTACAGAAAGTTTCATTTTATATTAATTTCCTTTGCTGGTTCGTTATATTTGTGTTTATATATAATTAATAAATGAAACTCTTAATTCTTTAACTGATAAAATACTGAGTTGTTTGTAGTTTTGTGTGTCAAACTTCATATCAGCACATCAGCTTGTTTATTTCAAACATCGTCCTGAACAAACAGTCACACAGAAAACTACAGATTACAACTCACAGATACTGTCAGTATGAACCCAGATATAATGTGTGAATATTAACAACTAAACCAACTTTTTCAGTGTTTTCTTATCATTTGTCCCAAATTGCATCACTCTCTCTGTAAAATCTCCTAAAAATTAACCGTTAAAAACCTGCAAATCACCCAGAAAATTCCAAGAAAATTAGTGTAAAATGAAAATTTTACCAAAAACTGTTATAACAATAATAAAATCCTACAGAGGTCGAAGCTCAGATTTTCCCTCAGACATCACTAAACACCTCCTCAGTATATTTCCCTCCATCCGTCCCTCAGACAGACGTCTGCTGCTCCGTCACAACATGAAAACAACAGTAACTCAGGTCCAGCTGAGGCTGAAGGATCGATCGTCACATCCAAACATCACAACCAGCAGCAGCTACGACTAACTCAGCCAAACAAAGAGCAGCTGAATATATTCTGTCATTCATGTTGTAACGTCGCTGTTAACCAGGAAACAGGAAACGGTTCTAAACAGTAGAGAGTCTCACCTGCCTGAACCCGACGTCCAAACACACACAGCTATCAGTAATTATATTAATTAACAAGCAGCAGCGGCGGGAAACAGCAGCTGCATCATAATAATGAGAAAAGTCATTGAAATGAAAATAATTGTTTATATGTTTCAGACACAGATTATAACATATAATATAATAACATATAATAATATTCTGTTCTGAGTGATAAACAGACGTATGAACCTGTTTATTTCATTTCATATAAATTAATAATAAATTTAATATCTATAAACCAAATTGCTAAAATTCAATATTCTTTTAAAGACTGATGTTCCTGAACTTGTTTCTCATGTTTGTTAAACTAACAGCTTCTTCTTCAGTTTATATTCTCGTCTGGCGTCTAAACACACGTTTCCTCCCGCCGTGATAACGACCACATGATCACAGCTGGATCACCGAGACCCGAGACCAGCCGGTCTGACCCGGGTCCCGGGTCCCGGATCTGGTCTCTGTCCCGCGTCCTCTCGGCTCTTGTTTTAACTTTATTTTTTTACATGTGAGCGAACAGCTGATCTAGAAGAAAACATGACGTCATTAAATGTGTTGTTTTGTTCCAGAAACAGTCTGAAACACTTTAAAAACCTAAAAACCTGGACCCATCAGATCCTGATTATAAAAATATCTTATCAGCACACACACACACACACACACACACACACACACACACACACACACACACACACACACACACACACACACACAGAAACTACAGATAGTTTGTGTTTCAGCTCCTCGGTGTGAAGGTCGACTCCACTTCATACGTGTTTATTTTATACCTTCAGGATATGAAGAAACCTTGACTCAACTAGCTGCTATCCTTGCTAAGCACTTTGCAGATCCACGTATAGTCGGAACAGGTAACACACACACTCAAACACACACACACACACACACACACACACACACACACACACACACACACACACACACACACACTTCAGTAATGATCCTGACATGTTTTGAACTGATCTGTATTGTGTCTGGATGTTTTAACACCTGACGTATTAAAACCTTTCGTCTGCTGTCAGATATCAAAGACTCTCTGATGCAGGCTCTGGCCAGCTACGTCTGCTACCCACAATCCCTGCGGGCGGTGGAGAGGATCCCCGAGGAACAGTGAGTATCTGTCTGCTCGTCTCTCTCTCTGATTGGTCGGTTCTCCTGGTCCGTGCTGATGTTCACGTGTGTTTCAGACGTGTTGCTATGATGAGGAATCTGCTGGCTCCGTATGAACAGAGACCCTGGGCTCAGACCAACTGGATCCTGGTCCGACTGTGGAGGGTGAGCACGCACACGCACATGCACAGATGCACGCGCACATGCACACACACACACACACACACACACACACACTGTCAGCATTGTCTGTGTCTAAAATCACTTTATTTATTAAACTCTAAGTCTTGAATATGAATTGTGTGTTTTATTTAGAACATTATATATATATATATATATATATATATATATATATATGTTTAATCCATGACATGTTAACTACTTTCTACTAACAACCCTGCATTGCTCTGTGTCTCAAGTTAAAGATGCACAAACTCACGGTTGTGAGTCAGTGATGAACCAGCTGCTGTGAAATCTGAGTTTATTGTTCACTGTAAACTGCTGACTGTTATATATGAAGGAGTGAATGTTTTCAGACACAGCGACTGTCTCTGCTTTCATTACATGTGGGGCACCACAAGGCTCTGTTTAGGGCCCCTTCTGTTTCTTATATATATATATATATATATATATATATATATATATATATATATATATATATATATATATATATATATATATATATATATATATATATATATATATATATATATATATATATATATATATATATATATATATATATGTGTGTATATGTATGTATATGTGTAAATGATGAACCAGCTGCTGTGAAATGTGAGCTACAGTAGTAGTACAGTTACTGCAGTAGTAGTACAGTTACCTCAGTAGTAGTACAGTTACTGCAGTAGTAGTACAGTTACCTCAGTAGTAGTACAGTTACTGCAGTAGTAGTACAGTTACTGCAGTAGTGGAACAGGGCTGTTTGCTGTATACCAACACGACCTCGACACAACACAGCTGATGGTCTCAAACGCATTAAGACGGGAAGAAATTCTGTATTTGTATATGTAATTGTATTTATATGTGTATTTATAGTGTATTTATAGTGTGTTTGTAATTATAGTGTATTTATAGTGTATTTATATGTGTATTTGTATTTATAGTGTATTTGTAGTGTATTTATAGTGTATTTATAGTGTATTTGTATGTGTAATTGTATTTATAGTGTATTTGTATTTATAGCGTATTCATAGTGTATTTATAGTGTAGTTATATGCGTTTTTATAGTGTATTGTGTATTTATAGTGCATTTGTAGTGTATTTGTAGTGTATTTATAGTGTATTTATAGTGTATTTATAGTGTATTTGTAGTGTATTTATAGTGTATTTATAGTGTATTTATAGTGTATTTGTAGTGTATTTGTAGTGTATTTGTAGTGTATTTATAGTGTATTTGTAGTGTATTTGTAGTGTATTTATAGTGTATTTATAGTGTATTTATAGTGTAGTTATATGTGTATTCATAGTGTATTTGTAGTGTATTTATAGTGTATTTGTAGTGTATTTATAGTGTATTTATAGTGTATTTATAGTGTATTTATAGTGTATTTATAGTGTATTTGTAGTGTATTTGTAGTGTATTTGTAGTGTATTTATAGTGTATTTATAGTGTATTTTTGCATGTGCGTGGTCTGTAACGTGTCTTGCTGTCTGTCGTGCAGGGTTGTGGTTTCGGCTACAGATACACTCGCCTGCCTCACCTCCTGAAAACCAAACCCGAGGATGCGAACCTGCCCAGTCTGCAGAGTAAGTGTCTCTCTGATTTCTCTCAGCGTGAGTGTGAACGAGTGTGAGCGCTGTGCCTTCCGTGTTGCCGCGGTGATTTGTGTCCGATCAATAACTCTAAAAAAGAATGAAGACAAAAAGCAGCAATAGATGACGTCTCTGGTCTGTTTCTCTTCTATCATGATTCTCCTCTTTTTGACCATGTGAGTGTTTCTGGTTCAGGTCACAGTCCTGCTTTTCTTCTCTTTCATGAACCTCCATAAATAAATTGAGGCCATGACAGTTTGTCTACATCAGGTTTATTTTTACCACACTTCTGTTTGATTTACTGCTTTAATTATCAGTGTGTGTGTCTGCCCACAGGACGTTTTTAAATGACACCTTGAAGGTAAATAACGTGTCCTCTTACACAGTGAATCAGTTCATGGACTCGTCTTATTTTTGGAAGCAGAGGAGATTTTTGAATCTGGTGTTTTATGTTAAAATGAGATAAAATCCCAGCAGCAGTAATTCGTATGTCAGGTTTTGTAGCATCTTCTGTCTTTGATCCTGATAAGAAAACGTGGACTTTGTGGAAAGTTTACTCTGCTTGTTTGTTGCACACAGACTGATTCATTCAGTGATACTGATGTTTAAATGTCAGCCTGCAGATGGACAGGAGTCTAACAGCTGCTTTCATTATAATGCACTCCAGTCCAGCAGCAGCAATTAATTAATGGAATGGAATTAATTAATAAGCTTCATAAAAGTAGAGTTTATGGCGGAGCTGTTGCGTTGGATTGCATCAGACTGTACAGGTGTTCCTAATAAAGTGACCAGTGAGTGTATTTTGTGACTTGAAAGTTGTTGAACTCACATCTTGTATCAAACACATCTAGTGAGTTAAACTGAACCACACTGTTCTTCATACGTGGATAAACGAGTTATCCAGATTATAATGTCGATGATGAGTCTGTTGTCATAGCAACGAGCCCTGAAACCCAAAACCTGCTATAGTTCAGTTTACTGACAGTCAGCTGATCAGGACTGAACCACAAACATGATCGATAATCAATCATGATTGATTATGAAATGTTGATATAATAATGATTTTAGATGAGAACATGGAGGTTACTGATAGATCGTTATGATTTATTGGTGTAATTATCACAGTTCTGTTTTTATAATGAAGAGTTATTGATGCTCCTACGAGACAAAATGTACAACTAAATAAAAGTTTGAGCACTAAAATTTAAATGTTTGAGACTCTGAACAGACATAAACTCACATAAAAGATTCTGACTGTTAAAGGACCAACGGGAACAGAACATGTGACTTTAATAATTAAAACTGTATTAAATGATGAACTGCAGAACTCACTTTGCTGAAAGTTGTTCATGTTAAATGTACTTAAAGTGTTTAAAAGGTTTCACTGTGTGTGATGAAAGTGTAGAAACATCAACAGCAGGAACACAGAAAATCACACACACGTCCATGAATCTGTTGCCCCAGTGCATGCTGGGAGGTTCCCAACACACCTACCTCATTTAACAGCAGTCACATGACCAGCTCTCAGCCGATCATGTGACTGCTGATTGTGGCTTCAAGGTAACTTCATCCAGGATCAATAATCAATCATCAAACTGCCATCAAACCTGGATGAGCGTTAACAGGATAAATTTATCCTGATAGCAGCATGTTAGCATGTTAGCATGTTAGCCTGACTTAGTTTAACTAAGTTAAAGAAAAGTTTAAAGCACAGTTTAAAGCACAGTTAAAGAACAGGGTCATGAACAGGGTCATGAACCAAACTCAGCTGAGTCTCTGAGTATTTGATGATATGTAAATGAGTTTTGAAGTATTTGGATAACAAATACTTTCTTTCTTGTGCTAAGCTAAGCTAAGCTAAGCTAAACTAGGCTAAATCCACCCCTGACAATCACATATTGATCTCATCTGCTGTATGGTGTTTTGTTTGTTTGTTTGTTTGTTTGTTTAAATAATTGTGCTTTCAGCATGTGTCACCATATCTTTGTCATCTTTGCCTCAAAGCTTCTTCTGCTTCTCAGCTTCTGTTTGTCCTGTTAATTGTGATTTTCTGCTCTCCTGCATGATAATTGACGGTCATGTGTGTCCTCTGGTCTGCATGCGTTTCAGGAGATTTGTCCATTGCTAGTTTCCAAAGTAAGTTATTTTTCCATGTCTCCCGTTTCTGTTTGTTTGTCACTGTCTTCATTTAGTTTTGCTGTTTTAGCTCCATAATAACCTTTATTTGCCTCAGTCTGACACAGTAGAAGTCACATGTAGTATTGATGATATTGATCAGCAGCGTTATGATGCATCTTATTATCTTAACCTCTCATCCCTCTCCTTCTCTTTAAAGCAGGTTATTTGCATACTGACGTGCACCACCGACTAGTTATTTTGGTTTGTTTTGAGTACTTAGTTTAAATAAATGTGCTCTATAATAATGAAGACCAGCAGAGTTTCTGATAGTTCTCTGTAGGTTCATCACTACGAGCAACGACCAACACATTACACACTGATATGATAGATCAGACTGTGGAGGAGAGGAATATATGTTCTAGATGCTTTAGACTCTGCTGCAGGCAGTGGAGGCGGCTGTCTGCTGTCCAGACGTTTGAATGGAAACGTTTTGCTGCTGTTACATCCTGAGCGAAATGGAAATTATCCAGTTATTAGTCAGGTGTCTCTCACTTCTTATCATTTTACTTTGACAGACTCGTGACAGCAGAGACAGACTAACATGTAACTAACTAGAAAAATGTTTAACAGATTCGACTCAAACAAATCTCATGTTTGGATCCGAACCAGTCACAGCATGGCTACTACTAATAACTAATAACTCTCCTGTTACTAGTCTTTGGAGCCGTTTCTAAACTAACTAACGTGATGAAGGAACATGTGACCCAGTGCAGCGGTGTGACTCACTGACGTGTTCTTAATCAGATATATCAGCTTTGATACACACACAGTACTTGTTAGTAGATCAGTTCATTGTTGGTTTGAATCCAAACATGAAGAAAAATTAAGAAAATCACCAGAATTGTCCTTTAAAATATGTTTTTTTTTTTCCAAACCACAGAATGTGACACTAATGTAAAGGTAATAAAAGTAACAACACAGGATACAAATATAAAACTACAAGTAAAATGTCTCTGAAGTAAAAGTGTTATTGGCAAAATGTACTTTAATTAGTGATAATTCTGACAGATTATTCTACATGACATTACTATTTATGTACAGTAAGCTAGTTTAATATATACAATTTTATATTTTATTTTTTGAATATTTTATATACCAATTATTTGTTTTAAACATAAAATCTTAATCAGGAAAGTAACGCAGAGTTGTTTATACAGTAGAAGGTATAAAGTACTGAGGAAGAGGAGAAGTTATATTTGAGTTTCTTTGATGCACCACAGCGTCGCTCTCTGACCTCTGTGTCCACATCTTCAGGATAACGGCGGTCTCTGGAGCGTTAGCTGTTGTCATGTTATGATGGGATGTAGCAGAGACACAGAGGACACAGAGGACACAGATTATTAGACTCTCCCAGAGGACCCCCCCCCCCCCCCCCTCCCCTCCTCATCCTCTCCTCCTTCACCGTCCTTCTTTTATTCCAGCTTTTCTTTATGTGATGGTTATAATACTGCAACATTAGCAGTAACTGTATCTGCTGCAGTTATTAAATGTCATTATAAATGATAAATAAAGTCAAGTGTTACTGAGATAAATTCCTAAAATCCTGAATGATCGTCAATGTGAATGTGTTTATGTTATGTTACATAATAACAGTCGAGCTGCTGCTGTTTAAATTATAATATTAATAATAACAGCACCAAGCACGGCTCTAACATTATTCATGTCTGTACATAAAATAATTATAAATATGAATAATAAATTAGCTTCTGATTCAGTGGTTCAGGGGAAATGACTGTTTCCATACGCTCACAGAAAGGTGTTGGACATGTTAGTAAAATCCTTCACACTGTTTAAAATCCACTTTCAGGTTTGTCAAACATGTATTTTATGTATCAAAAGAAGATTTAATTGCATTTTCACCTTTCAGACGACATTAGACCAACATTAGTCTTAAAAAACACTATTCACACTCAAACAATCACCTGGTTAGCAAAGAGACTCCAGAGACTGTTTAAAACACAGTGTTGTATTTATAAAGACCTGGTGTGAAAACAAGAAAAAGGGCAATTGCACTGTTTTTTCCCCCAGAAGGACCACATGAGACCAGCTCTGGATCATTAACTGCTGTACTTACACCTGTCAGCTGAAAGTTTACTTAGGGACTGAGCCCAAAAGGCAGAGGACTTCTGTAAAACAGTAGTCTAAGGGCGAGGACCCTATTGTTTTTCGTTTGTTTGTTTGTTTCCCTCTTTATTATTATGCCACTTAAACCTTGAATTGAAAACTTGAATTTGACCCCGTAAACATGCTCAAAAACTCATCAAATTTGGCACGCACATCAGGTCTGGTGAAAAATTTGATAAAATATAAAAATTAACCCCCAAAGTGCCAAAATGTGCTCTCTAGCACCACCTATGTAACTAAAATGGCTGCCATGGCCTGTAGGAATGTCGTAGAGAGATCAAACCAAAACTCAATTATTCGTCTCATCAAGACCTACAAATCATATACTGACACCCCTGACCTAAATTCATCAGGAAGTCAGCAATTAGCCTTTCAAAATAAGACTTTGCCCCAATTTTGGCCCCCAAACAAACGCTATCTCCTCTGAGGGTGTTAATGGTATCGGCTTCAAACTTTAATAGATGACTTATGACATTGTGCTGAAAAAAGTTATTAAAAACTTCGTAATAACTCGAACTGTTTGGATTTTATAAGCCCTGAAAGTTGCAGTGCCACATCACCCTTACAATGTAAACCAATGGGGAGGCAATCTATGGGCATGAACTTTGTGTCAAACTGAGGCTTCTGACGTCTAAACTATAAGTCTGACCACATTCAAACCTGTATCAATGGATTTGCCACGAAATTTCTCACTAAAATATGATTTTTAATGTAAGATTTGGCCAAAGTCATGGGATTTATGAGGAGATTTCACAAGAAGCGTACTCTAAAATCCTCCTCTCCAACTGCTCCTGGTGATGTCACTCCCTCAGTGCTGTGAAACATTCCGCAATACACACTCATTATAAAATCACAGGAGGAGCAAGAAAAGAATTTAAAACTCACACTCTAATATCTCAAAAACAATAAAAGATAGAAAAAACATGTAAATTCAAGATTTGTAGGTCAAAGTCTCGTGACTCATTTAAAGTTCAAATGAAGTTTGTATCTAAAACTATGTGGAAGCAGTAAATGTTCAAAAAGGTGTGGGTTCACTCACACTCTCCATTCAAATATATGAGTATTTTTCTGTGTCCAGCTGCAGTTACTTATTGTCTCTACACACCTGACAGTACACATGTCAATCAAACTTTCAAAATAAAAGCACACCACACTTGTAAGAAATATCCCTCATTTTTAAAAAGCAAAATGATCTGATCCCGACGGGCCAGAGTGCGAGGTCCTGACCAACGATGCTTGCAGCTTTAATTTTTTCCTCTTTTCTTATTTTATGTTCCAAGTGGTTCATTCATGAAAAATGAGGAAGACTATTAGGAAAATATATAATATAGTTATACAGTAATACAGTTAGTTACAGTTTTATTTAGAACATTTAAAGCGTTTATATTGAACGTCGTGTCACTTCTGTTCTCTCAGTAATAAGATGTCACATATATAAGTTAATCAGTGTTGGAGCAGCAGCTTTCATGCATCAGGTGTTTTTATTTAAACTTATTTCTACACATTACAGGACATTTACTGAGTCATCCGTCGTTATTGTCTCCTCTAAATGAAGCTGCAGTGAGCGAGGATTCCTCCGTCCGTCTGTGAAGTTGTGTTGATGAATCTACTTCCAGCCTTCTCTCACTGCAGGATAAAAACATGACCCGTCCTCTCTCCTCTGATTGGTTTAGAGCCGTGTCCGTCGCTGCTGCTGCAGAGACACATGGCCGAGCTGCTGAGCATGGACAAAGACATGGCCGCCTCGTTCCTCAACAGCGTCCTGAACCAGCTCAACTGGGCCTTCTCCGAGTTCATCGGCATGATCCAAGAGGTGAGATCAGGAGCAGAAACGCTGCACCTACACATGATGTGGAAACACTGGAATCTACACTGGAAATCAAATAAAACCAGTCAGTTTGAACAACATGAGACTGGAAATATGGAGCCATCACTGGTCCAGTTTTATTTATGTAGAACTTATGTAGAAACTTTGGAAAATCTACCAGAGTTTAGAGTTTGTAATAAATCTTTACTGCAGCAGAAAACCATTTTAATGAAGGAGTTGAGGACGTGATGGATGATTAATGGATTAGTTAATGGTTTTCTCTCCGTTCAATGATCAATAGCAGAGAAATGAGTGAAGCTCTATATTGTCTTTATGATGGAGATACTTTATAATTCTTCATGTTTAGCAGTGAAAGCAGCTCAGCAGAGACTGATGATCTAAGACATGAATTATTGATACATTCTTCACTTTTCTTAAGAGTTCACCGTGGACGTGTTTGTCTCTGAAGTTACTGCATATACTGTAGTGTGTACTACATACTGCATATACTGTAGTGTGTACTACATACTGCATACTGCAGTGTGTACTACATACTGCATATACTGTAGTGTGTACTACATACTGCATACTGCAGTGTGTACTACATACTGCATACTGTAGTGTGTACTACATACTGCATATACTGTAGTGTGTACTACATACTGCATACTGCAGTGTGTACTACATACTGCTTTTCACAGTAGTTTACAGTATGAAACTGTTCAGTGCTGATTAGCAGTATGCTAGTTAGCAGTATGCTAGTTAGCAGTATGGTGATTAGCAGTATGCTAGTTAGCAGTATGCCCTGCTGTTCTGCTTCCTCTTCTGCTCTAAAGACAGATGTGTTGTATTTGTGGGTTTTCCTGGTTTTCCTAAAGATGAACATTTACCTGACAGATGAGTAACACCTGTCTGATGATCAGAAGGAACCAGATTCACCTGCATCCTGTCAGAAGAATGAATTGTGCAATCACATTAGATAAAAACATGAAGTATTTCTGGCATACTGCAGATTCTGCTGTTGTTAGCGTACTACATGCTACAGTTTGGCTAAATCAGGACGTACTGCTGGTATCGTAACTGGTTTCCAGTGCAGACTCTGTACTGGAAAACAAACTTGGGCCAGTGACACAGAGGTGAGATTTATACTTTACTAGATGTGTTTTCAAACAGTTTGTTCAGTTTTGAGAGATGAAGCCTGACTGGTTGGTTCAGTGGTTAACTTCCTCTCCTCTGATGAAGAGCAGCTGAACATTTGTTCTTCATCACCAAACAGCTGATCTGAAGATAAAGGTAGAGGTCACTGATCCAACAGCAGGACCCTCAGAGAGAGAGAGAGAGAGAGTCTCCAGTGGATTGAAAGGAGGTTAAAGACGGCTCGGCTGAGGCGAGCTGATAGCCCCGTCTCTCCCCTCGGCCCCCGTTCGCCTCCTCATCATCCTCATCAGCGTCTGAGGGTCGATTCAGTCCACTTTTACAAACTGTTTCCCGCTAATGAGATTATTTTGGGTTTGAGATAAATCCTCAGTAAGACTCCATGAATCATCCCACTTAGCAGCACTTAGTATCCTAATTGATGATATTCCTGTGGGACGCGCTGGTATTTTCCACCCAGCAGCAGTTTATTGTTCCCTCAGTGACGCTCAGCTCTCAGCTCTTCACTCCACAGCTCAACTGGGAGCAGCAATAATTGCTTTTCTTGTTATTTTTTTGTGAATCTGGTGTCGGGATTTGATTCAGAACAAACTTTTAAAGGATTTTCATACAAAGTAGAGAAATGTTTGTGACTCTTTAATTAAAGAAAGTTAACTGCAGTCATTTAAAAGCACGTCGCAGTCTTCAGCCTGTATGACAACAATGAAGTAAAAGTATCATTTACTGATCAGCGTGACTGGATTCATGACTTTAGTTCAACAAGGTACCAGGTTAGATTTAACATTAGTCTCTGAGTGATGATGCATGAAGACTTAATGAAACACTGAGCTAATTAATAAGTTGTTAAACCTTCATTAAAAAGATGAACATGAGCATCTGTACAGTATGACCCGTTGCATTGTGGGATTGTTTGCAGAACTCTATAAAGAGCTGAAATTCAGACGCTCAAATAAAACGTGAGTCAGTAATTATAATATAATCTGATGGATCAGCTGGTCGTCATAGTGACTGATTGATAAACAGAATTATTGATCTGAAAACAAAGAGTTTTAGGACTGATCTCACCTGAAGCTGCGTGTCAGAGTGGTTTTATTTATGACTTCTATTCATTTGTCTTGTTTTTTTACTCTCTGTCCTCCATCAGATCCAGCAGGCAGCCGAGCGTCCAGAGAGGAACTTTGTGGACACTCGTCAGCTGAAGGTGATCAATAAGACTTCTAGTTAATGAGCTGAACACAACATGAACATGATGATGTTTGTCATCTTTTTAATAACATATAATATAATAAAGTCAGCTGCTGTGATTGGATAGATGCAGCGTTGTTTAACATAATGAACAGTTTCTAATCTGCAGTGTTTGTATTATTATTGCTGCTGCTGATCTGTCTGAAAGAGACAAAAGACAAGGAAGAAAATACTGACCATTAATATATCAATGAATCAATTAGTTGATCACAAAAATGTCCTTGATAATCAAAAAATGTTAAAACATTCACAGTTTCTTGTCAAAATGTGAAGATTTGCTGCTTTTCTCTGTTTTATATCAGAGTGAAATGAAGGCATCAACACAGGAAACTGAGCTGGAACATCTTCCCTCTTAACGATGTCGACATTTAAATTAATGCTTTTTAAAAATGTAGAAACATTCTGCAGGACTGAGACAGTAAAGTCTGGTTCAGACTTTCCACTGTTTTATAAACTAAAAGATTACTCAGTTAATCATAAAATAATTGAACTCTAAGAAGAAAAAGAATAAGTGAGGTCGTCAGTTCTTCAGGACTTGTTAATCAAACACAAGTAAATAAGAATACGAACCAATAAGACGTAATGAAAAACAACCGAACAGAATTTCTCCTTGTTAAAGACGTGTTCAGTGATGCTTCTGCGTCTCAGCTGCTCCGTTGTGTTTCTGCTGCAGGTGTGTGCGACGTGCTTCGACCTGTCGGTCAGTCTGCTGCGTGTGCTGGAGATGACCGTCACTCTGGTTCCAGAGATCTTCCTGGACTGGTCGAGGCCGTCTGCAGAGCTGCTGCTCAGACGACTGGCTCAGGTGATCCGCAGCACTCAGAGATGATGTAGAGTCCCGCTGGAGAGGATGCTCGTCATAGAGAGATAATCATTCACATTGTCAGAAATCTTAAACTCACTAATTAGCTTGTTACATTTATTTATTTAATCTGTACAAAAACTGAAGTGAAAAATGTCCCAGTTCCTCTAAATCCTCCTCGTCTCCTCTGAGACACATTAAAGGACCAGAACGTCCTCGAGCTGCAGGACGAGAGGAAGCAGACTGACTGCATGAAGCTGTAATAATTATTACCTGCAGGTGGTTCATGCTGTCAGTCTACCTGCAGCTCAGAGCTACAGTCACTCTGACACGTTACCAGTCTGACTGGATGTCAACCAGTATGAGTAATAAAACCAGTGAGACAGAGGCAAAGTCTGACTGGATGGGAACCAGTATGAGTAATAATACCAGTAAGACAGAAGCAAAGTCTGACTGGATGGGAACCAGTATGAGTAATAAATGAAAGTTTGATGTGTTTGTCTGCAGCTGCTGAACCAAGTTTTAAACAGAGTGACAGCAGAGAAGAACCTGTTTGATCGAGTCGTCAACCTGAGACTGCCAGGTACACACACACACACACACACACACACACACACACACATATATACACATATATACACACACACACACACACACACACACATATATACACACACACACATATACACACACACACACACACATATATACTCACACACACAGTAATGTCTTATTTAATAATTTTCCGTATACTTTCTGTTAAGGATCAATATGATCGATATGATTCGGGACCAAACAAGTGGGAACCAGAGACACAGAACAGTTTTAAGCATTTTGTTTACTTTCAGTCACTTTAACTGGAACACAAACTGAAGCTCCAATCAGACACATGGTCAGAGACAACGGACACACATGTAATAACAGGTAACCTGATAATAAAGAGGTAATTACTACAGTAATAACAGGTAACCTGATAGTAAAGAGGTAATTACTACAGTAATAACAGGTAACCTGATAGTAAAGAGGTAATTACTACAGTAATAACCTGGTAACCTGATAGTAAAGAGGTAATTACTACAGTAATAACAGGTAACCTGATAATAAAGAGGTAATTACTACAGTAATAACAGGTAACCTGATAATAAAGAGGTAATTACTACAGTAATAAGCAGGTAACCTGGTAATAAAGAGGTAATTACTACAGTAATAAGCAGGTAACCTGATAATAAAGAGGTAATTACTACAGTAATAACCAGGTAACCTGATAATAAAGAGGTAATTACTACAGTAATAACAGGTAACCTGATAATAAAGAGGTAATTACTACAGTAATAACAGGTAACCTGATAATAAAGAGGTAATTACTACAGTAATAAGCAGGTAACCTGATAATAAAGAGGTAATTACTACAGTAATAACAGGTAACCTGATAGTAAAGAGGTAATTACTACAGTAATAACAGGTAACCTGATAATAAAGAGGTAATTACTACAGTAATAAGCAGGTAACCTGATAGTAAAGAGGTAATTACTACAGTAATAACAGGTAACCTGATAGTAAAGAGGTAATTACTACAGTAATAACAGGTAACCTGATAGTAAAGAGGTAATTACTACAGTAATAACAGGTAAACTGATAGTAAAGAGGTAATTACTACAGTAATAACAGGTAACCTGATAATAAAGAGGTAATTACTACAGTAATAACAGGTAACCTGATAGTAAAGAGGTAATTACTACAGTAATAACAGGTAACCTGATAATAAAGAGGTAATTACTACAGTAATAACCTGGTAACCTGATAGTAAAGAGGTAATTACTACAGTAATAACAGGTAACCTGATAATAAAGAGGTAATTACTACAGTAATAACAGGTAACCTGATAATAAAGAGGTAATTACTACAGTAATAAGCAGGTAACCTGGTAATAAAGAGGTAATTACTACAGTAATAAGCAGGTAACCTGATAATAAAGAGGTAATTACTACAGTAATAACCAGGTAACCTGATAATAAAGAGGTAATTACTACAGTAATAACAGGTAACCTGATAATAAAGAGGTAATTACTACAGTAATAACAGGTAACCTGATAATAAAGAGGTAATTACTACAGTAATAAGCAGGTAACCTGATAAGAAAGAGGTAATTACTACAGTAATAACAGGTAACCTGATAGTAAAGAGGTAATTACTACAGTAATAACAGGTAACCTGATAATAAAGAGGTAATTACTACAGTAATAAGCAGGTAACCTGATAGTAAAGAGGTAATTACTACAGTAATAACAGGTAACCTGATAGTAAAGAGGTAATTACTACAGTAATAACAGGTAACCTGATAGTAAAGAGGTAATTACTACAGTAATAACAGGTAAACTGATAGTAAAGAGGTAATTACTACAGTAATAACAGGTAACCTGATAATAAAGAGGTAATTACTACAGTAATAACCAGGTAACCTGATAATAGAGGTAATTACTACAGTAATAAGCAGGTAACCTGGTAATAAAGAGGTAATTACTACAGTAATAACAGGTAACCTGATAATAAAGAGGTAATTACTACAGTAATAAGCAGGTAACCTGATAATAAAGAGGTAATTACTACAGTAATAACAGGTAACCTGATAGTAAAGAGGTAATTGCTACAGTAATAACAGGTAACCTGATAATAAAGAGGTAATTACTACAGTAATAACAGGTAACCTGATAATAAAGAGGTAATTACTACAGTAATAAGCAGGTAACCTGATAGTAAAGAGGTAATTACTCTAGTAATAACAGGTAACCTGATAGTAAAGAGGTAATTACTACAGTAATAACAGGTAACCTGATAGTAAAGAGGTAATTACTACGGTAATAACAGGTAACCTGATAATAAAGAGGTAATTACTACAGTAATAACAGGTAAACTGATAGTAAAGAGGTAATTACTACAGTAATAACCAGGTAACCTGATAATAAAGAGGTAATTACTACAGTAATAACAGGTAACCTGATAATAAAGAGGTAATTACTACAGTAATAACAGGTAACCTGATAGTAAAGAGGTAATTACTACAGTAATAACAGGTAACCTGATAATAAAGAGGTAATTACTACAGTAATAACAGGTAACCTGATAATAAAGAGGTAATTACTACAGTAATAAGCAGGTAACCTGATAGTAAAGAGGTAATTACTACAGTAATAACAGGTAACCTGATAGTAAAGAGGTAATTACTACAGTAATAACAGGTAACCTGATAGTAAAGAGGTAATTACTACAGTAATAAGCAGGTAACCTGATAATAAAGAGGTAATTACTACAGTAATAACAGGTAACCTGATAGTAAAGAGGTAATTACTACAGTAATAACAGGTAACCTGATAGTAAAGAGGTAATTACTACAGTAATAAGCAGGTAACCTGATAATAAAGAGGTAATTACTACAGTAATAACCAGGTAACCTGATAATAAAGAGGTAATTACTACAGTAATAACAGGTAACCTGATAATAAAGAGGTAATTACTACAGTAATAACAGGTAACCTGATAATAAAGAGGTAATTACTACAGTAATAAGCAGGTAACCTGATAATAAAGAGGTAATTACTACAGTAATAACAGGTAACCTGATAATAAAGAGGTAATTACTACAGTAATAACAGGTAACCTGATAATAAAGAGGTAATTACTACAGTAATAAGCAGGTAACCTGATAGTAAAGAGGTAATTACTACAGTAATAACAGGTAACCTGATAGTAAAGAGGTAATTACTACAGTAATAACAGGTAACCTGATAGTAAAGAGGTAATTACTACAGTAATAACAGGTAAACTGATAGTAAAGAGGTAATTACTACAGTAATAACAGGTAACCTGATAATAAAGAGGTAATTACTACAGTAATAACCAGGTAACCTGATAATAGAGGTAATTACTACAGTAATAAGCAGGTAACCTGGTAATAAAGAGGTAATTACTACAGTAATAACAGGTAACCTGATAATAAAGAGGTAATTACTACAGTAATAAGCAGGTAACCTGATAATAAAGAGGTAATTACTACAGTAATAACAGGTAACCTGATAGTAAAGAGGTAATTACTACAGTAATAACAGGTAACCTGATAATAAAGAGGTAATTACTACAGTAATAACAGGTAACCTGATAATAAAGAGGTAATTACTACAGTAATAAGCAGGTAACCTGATAGTAAAGAGGTAATTACTCTAGTAATAACAGGTAACCTGATAGTAAAGAGGTAATTACTACAGTAATAACAGGTAACCTGATAGTAAAGAGGTAATTACTACGGTAATAACAGGTAACCTGATAATAAAGAGGTAATTACTACGGTAATAACAGGTAAACTGATAGTAAAGAGGTAATTACTACGGTAATAACCAGGTAACCTGATAATAAAGAGGTAATTACTACAGTAATAACAGGTAACCTGATAATAAAGAGGTAATTACTACAGTAATAACAGGTAACCTGATAATAAAGAGGTAATTACTACAGTAATAACAGGTAACCTGATAATAAAGAGGTAATTACTACAGTAATGACAGGTAACCTGATAATAAAGAGGTAATTACTACAGTAATAACAGGTAACCTGATAGTAAAGAGGTAATTACTACAGTAATAACCAGGTAACCTGATAATAAAGAGGTAATTACTACAGTAATAAGCAGGTAACCTGATAATAAAGAGGTAATTAATACAGTAATAACCAGGTAACCTGATAATAAAGAGGTAATTACTACAATAATAACCAGGTAACCTGATAGTAAAGAGGTAATTACTACAGTAATAACAGGTAACCTGATAATAAAGAGGTAATTACTACAGTAATACAGGCAACCTGATAATGAAGAGGTAATTACTACAGTAATAAGCAGGTAACCTGATAGTAAAGAGGTAATTACTACAGTAATAACAGGTAACCGATAGTAAAGAGGTAATTACTACAGTAATAACAGGTAACCGATAGTAAAGAGGTAATTACTACAGTAATAAGCAGGTAACCTGATAGTAAAGAGGTAATTACTCTAGTAATAACAGGTAACCTGATAGTAAAGAGGTAATTACTACAGTAATAACAAGTAACGATAGTAAAGAGGTAATTACTACAGTAATAACAGGTAACCTGATAGTAAAGAGGTAATTACTACAGTAATAAGCAGGTAACCTGATAGTAAAGAGGTAATTACTACAGTAATAACAGGTAACCTGATAATAAAGAGGTAATTACTACAGTAATAAGCAGGTAACAGCTTGGTATTAACTACAGCTATATTCTGCTAATATTAGAGAGAAAAGTTACCAACAGTTTATAAAGTAGAGAAAAATAAAACCACATAGAAGTGTTCAGTAAAAGCACAGTAACACGTAGGAAACAACACACTGACCTGCTGACAATAATCAGCTTCTATCAGCATCATATTCTGATGACAGATGGTAATATGTCGACATTAATGCAGTAATTCCCTCATAATCACATCGAGATAATAAAGCTTCATGTTGTAAATAGTCTGTCTGCTGATTTGACAGTAAATGAGCTTAATGAACATCAGCTGATGACTCAGTAAATATCCATATATTATTATAAACTCTTTATTATTGTAAACATTTCACATTTTCTTCATATAATGTCACTTTATATTTAATATATAAGAGATTCTCTGGATTGATTCATTGGAATTGGAACATTTCCTGTATAATAAGTCTATAATTTACAGATTTCCTTCTAAAAATGTTCTTTAAGTTTCAGTTACAGACCAGTTAATGAATAGGAATTGTAAGAAAGGATGAAACACATTAAAGAAAGGCCACCTGCTGAGATCTGGGACCAGTTAAACCAGTGAGTCAGTCACACAGGAAGAAAAATCTGATTGTGCAGATTTCTTGCTGAGAAAGTTATTATTCTGCTTCTGATGGCGCCGTGCGGCTCCTCTGAAGATCTGCTGTTCAAGGTGTTTCTGGGAGATGAAGGTTTGAAGAGTGTGAAAGATAATCTGCCCTGCAGCCGTCGGTTGAGAGGAAGGAAGAAGGATTGATGATGCAGAAGCTTTGTGACAGTTCACTGTGATATCACTGAGGCCTGCTGCTGAACATGATGGAGGAAATATGTTACCGATCAATTAAAAAATTAGCTGGATGTTCACGATGACTTATAGACAATTAACTGAGTCATCATGTGACCAACAGATCACTATAAACACCATCTGCACATCTTCATCAACCCTTCTTCAAAATGATTACATATAAAATACCATTACTCTCAATAACATATATACATATATACATATAAACTCATATATATACATATAAACTCACATATATATACATATACTCACATATATATACATATACTCACATATATATACATACACTCACATATATATACATATATACACATAAACTCACAGTCATCTTTCATCTTCAAACCATCAATGAGTAAAAAAGTTTCATCTTTCAGTTCAGAAACAAAAACTCTTCTTTCAGCCTCATCGTTCAAACTAAACAGTTTATTTACATAATTTCCAGTATTTGACATTAATGAAAAAACAATCTCCATCTGCATATATATTATATATATACACACACATACATACATACATACATATATACATATATACATATATGTATGTATGTAAACGTAGCACAAAAAGTAAGGAAATTAGTGTTTGGTAGATTATTTCTTTGTTGTAACGATGCTTCTTGGCAATCGGGTGCCTGATTGGCAGCACCTGTGAGCGTGGGCCCTGCTACAGTGGTCAGTAGGTGGCTGACTTGTGACAAATGCTGGTTGAAGAATGGGATGCCATCCCACAGCAGTGTGTGACCAGGCTGGTGACCAGCATGAGGAGGAGGTGCCAGGCTGTTGTGGCTGTGTATGGTTCTTCCACACGCTACTGAGGCTCCTGTTTGTTAAATCAATAAATTGTTAAATTGCCAATATGTCTTCAAACTTCAATCATCCAATCCACCAAACACCAAACAAGAGTCAATGGCAGAATAAGCTGTTTGGCATTGGCAGAGAAGATTTGGCAAATTTTTCATGGGCGCAACCCACATCCCCTATCCACCTATATGAACCCCCACTGCCAGAAATCTAGGAGTACTGTTTGATTCATTTCTAGAACTAAGCCAATGCTCTCCCACTCTGACCTTGAACAAATCATCCACGCTTTCATTTTCTCCAGACTAGATTACTGTAACTCTCCTTTCCAGCATAAAACAAAAATCCCTCTCAGCAGCAGTTCGGCTTCTTACCGGTTTAAACAGATCACATCACCCCGATCCTGGCTTCTCTCCATTGGCTCCCTGTTCATTTTACAATTGATTTTAAGATTTTACTGATCACTTTTAAAGCTTGTCTGGGTCTGGCTCTAAGCTACATAACAGAAATACTGACCCTGTATGAGGCAGCCTGCAGCCTTAGATCCTCAGGCGGGGCCCTTCTGGCTGTTTTAAAGTCGAGGTTTAAATCTAAAGGTGATCGTGCTTTTGCCATCAGGGCCCCTCGGCTTTGGAACAACCTGCCTGAGGAGATAAGGCTGCAGAATCAGTAACTTCTTTTGAATCACGTCTTAAAACCCATTTTTACAGACTTGCTTTTATTTAATGTCGTCTTTCGAGCATCTTTGTATTGTCTTTTAATCTTTTTATCATCTCTCTATTGTTTTTCTGTGTTGTGTCTTTGCTTTGCATTGTGCTACTTTTGCTTTGTCTGTCAAAGCATTTTGTAAACTCTGTTTTTAAAGATGCTATATAAATAAAGATATTATTATTATTATTATACTCAGCTCAGCTGCTCATCCCATCAATGCATGTTCCTTACAAATGTGGCACCATTTAAAAGGGAAATAAACAGGCTTTCCAACGGTTTAAGATCTATTGCCAAGAAGCATCGTTACAACAAAGAAGTACTCTACTAAACACTAGTTTCCTTACTTTTTGTGCTATGTGTTATATATATATATATATATATATATATATCCGTCTCTGAGCTAAATGTCCATGTTGATCAGCTACCTGAAGTCGTCAGTGCAGGATGTGTGTTTGTGCTGCAGGTCTGGAGAGTGTGGACCACTACCCCATCCTGGTCGCTGTTACTGGCATCCTGGTTCGAATCCTGGTGGACGGAGACAGACAGGGGTAGGACAGGTTTTCTTTTACCCATAATGCACCTGAGCTGTGTGCTTTTATCCAGCTGCTTCTCTGCTGAGGGGAACCTTCACTGCAACATTCAGCTCTTTTGGTTGTTGGTTGCAGCAACAAGCTCTTCGTTACATGTTTCTGGTGACTTTTCTCATTTTTGTTAACACTTTATTTTGCAGGTCCTTTAATTTTATAGTCATTTACAGGTATTTAACAGGTAATGTTTGGGACATTTTACAGAGAGGTGGTGCAGTTTGGTATCAATTATTTTAAAAACTGAAGTGTTAAGTTGGTTTAATTGGTGCCGATTCATTATATTTGGGTTCATATGTTGTTAATTTGTAAAAATTCTTATAAATGACACTTATTTGTGTCTTTAATGAGCAGGTTTCCTGTCCTGACGATGAGCAGTTACACAGCAGCAACTACACACTGTCAGTTAAAGAGTCTCATTTATTAAGAATTCTGCAAATTAACAACTACATGAGCCTAAATATAACGAGTGGGCGCGTAACAAATGGCTCCATCATTTCTGTAAAATGTCCTGAAAATTAACTGTTAAATACCTTCAAATTATTCAGAACATTTCCAGGAAATGACTGTAAAATGAAAGGATCTGTAATAGACTTTTCTGCAGCCGTCCCTCTGCTGTGCGTTTTTGGAAACGTTCCTGAGTTTGTGTGCCGTGTATAATGTGTGAGCGTCATGCAGCCGACGCTGAAGGCTTTTCATCAACATGTGATTGAGCTTTAATTAACACGGCCGTCCCTCCAGTGACACGGCTGTGAGGAAGAATAACTCTCCCGCCAAATTACAGTGTGAAGGTCTGCTGACAGTCTGTGCCGATAATAAATCAGCTTTGTTCAAATGAGTTTTGGGAAATGTCCCCTTTAGGCCACCCATACTTTGAAGTGTGCGCTCTCATGGCGCTGTGCGGTGCATTATTTGGATTAAAGCATCTTCAGAACTGTGTTTAACGGCATCCTGATGTGGCTGAAGGGTGTTTGTCTGCGTGGTTAACGGGATAACTGGGTTCCAGCGACGTTTTAGCCTCGTTTCACTGCTTCAGAGGCGTCAAAGAGACACTTTGGTTTCACACATAAACACACTCACACACTCATATTCCAGGGTGTTGATGAGCTGCAAGTTTGGAGGAAATTGAATTACCAGACGGTAAAAGCTCCGGTTGGTGCCAAAGGAACCACCGACTGACAGGAAACGCTGGCGCATTTTGAGACTGAATCTTTTCTCTCAACTCATTTGCTGTTTGTCACATGATGTGAGACTGAGACACCAGAGTCGTCCTGGGTTTATATTCTTCAGCATGATAGTTTATCCACTGATTGTCATTCCTATTTGCTCACATCGTATTTGAAGCTGGATATTAATTGATTATGTATTTATTGGAAGTTGAAAACGGAGCTACAACCAATAATCGATTAACGGACAGAAAATTAATCATTAACTAATCTAATCTTGTTTTTGGTTAATTAAAAATGTCAAATATTTGCTGGTTTCAGATTCTTATTGGTGAAGATTTAAAGTAGAATTGTTTTGATTTTCTATATTTTTCTTCATGTTTGGATCCAAACCAACAATGAACTGATCTACTAACCAGTATTGTGTTTGTATCAAAGCTGATAATTCTGATTAAAAACACGTCACCGCTGCACTGGGTCACATGTTCCTTCATCACGTTAGTTTGACTAATAACAGCATCACGTTTTCAGTCTCCAGAGAGTAGTTCTGTGTACGGCAGACGCTACTGAGCATGTGCAGGAACACGCTTCTGTTTACAACCTCTGACTTTATAAAACATTATACTTTTGTCAAAGAACTTCAGTATAAAGTCAGAGGTTGTTTAACTGCAGCACAACAAGCTGTAAACAGAAGCGTGTTCCTGCACATGCTCAGTAGCGTCAGCCGTACACAGAACTACTCTCTGGAGACTGAAAACGTGATGCTGTTATTTGTCTTTGGAGCCGTTTCTAAAAACATATTTATCATTGAAAGGTTTTCTTTGTTGTTAATGACAGTAAACTGATTGTCTTTGAGTTCTGGACTGTTGGACGAACATAAAAAGATATGAAGACGTCAACTCTGAAATTCTAACAAACATTTTGTACAATTTCCTGACATTCAATAGATAATCTGCTGTGATCACTGTGGTTTTACTAGTGAACCTTATTTCCTGCGGTGGCTTTGAGCGAATGAGGAGACGATACTGAGATGAGACAGAAGCTGTCAGGTGAAAGTAACATGAGACGGACACGTGGACGTAAAGAGACGCAGGTCTGAAAGCGACTGACACTGACAGCACTTAAAGATGTTTGTTGTGTCAGTTAATCAGCTGTAAGTGAATGTTTCTGTTGTCATTTTTAGTGAAACTGTCTCTTCGGGTCTCCCTCTCTGTCCGTCGCGCCTCCAGCTGGCTTCACTCTTCCTCTCTGTTCTCTCGCCGTTCGTCAGGAAATTGACTGGATTGTCTCTGCATGTCCCCCCCCCCCCCCCCCCAGCCGGTTAATATGTGAGCCTCAGCACTTAATAATTCTCCTCCTTCTATAAAAGCTCTGTCAGTCGGGCTCATCCTGGACGTCGCTCAGCCAGTCACAGATTAATGGCGGTGAGTGATGTGACTGTAATGGGCTGCAGGCACTGATGTTACAGGCTGATAGGATCCCCTCATTTACTTCCTGTAACTACACAGGATGGATGAGAGGAAACGTCACGCACGCTTCCATGTTTAAACACCAGCAGAGAGACAACAGAACAGTAAGAAATCAGTGTGAAAAGTGTCTCCTGTTGTCTGAGATGTAAACAGACTGAGTGAATAAATGAATCATGTGACTGAAAACATCAGATCTGTGTAGAGCGATGATGATGATGAGGAGACTGTAACCTTCTGAAAGGAAGGATGTGTGATGATATCGTTCAAAGGAAGAGCTGGCGAAGTTCTTATTTTGTAGACGTTTATTAGACGATGGCCATCGGGTCCATTCCATGTACAAAGATGGTCTGGGCACCGTACCCCTGTCGGTGCATAGCTTATATGGGGTTACACATCTGTATCTCATCACATGAATAACATAGGTTTTCCATGTGCACTAGGTCAGTTGGGAGCCATCCATCATGTAATTGACAGCTACCTCACAACATATTATGTGTCACAACAAACCACATCTGGAACAGTTCCAAACTTGACCATGGATCCATTGTTTGTATTTCTAAGGTCCCCTGAAGGGCCATACCATATTACCTAAGGTGACATGCAGACTCTGAAATGTTTATGCCACATGTCCAACACCCAAAATCAATGAAGTACATAGGGTCAGATAAAAATCATACTAACACCTTCCTCACATCAATGCATGAAACTAACAGAAATGTCATATTTCCATCATGTTTTCCATCGTTTCAGCTTTGACTGTCGCTCTTTTAACAACGTCGTCTCGTCGCGTCTCTTCTTCTGTGGCGGTTTAACGGCAGCGACTGGAGAATTAGCGCCACCTGCTGTTCATCTGCTAATATGCACACAGCAGCAGTGGATGGAAACAAACATTCAGGACATTTTGTTTTGCTGATATTCAGGAAATGGCTGACTTGTCTGCCAACTGAAAAGATGCTAAAAGGAGCAAATTTACTCCTCGTCCGACTGTCTGATCATGTCTGTAGTCAAAGATGTGTGCGCACCAGATTAGCCAAATATAATGATTATAACTAGAGCTGATCAGAGCTGATCCTAATGATCAGTATCAGCTGTAATATAGCTGATCAGATGTTACAGCCGCTCTCCTCCACAGAGCAGCACGTCACCGCACATCAGAGTCAACATCAGAGAAGAAAAGCTGCAGCTTCTCACGCTGAGCGTCACTTTCAGCTCATATCAACCTTCGTTCTGTGAGTCGCCTGATGACAAAATGAAACTCGTCCGTTGTCGGTTTGTGTGTCTGTACTCGACCAAAGATCCTCTGTGAGGGAAGACGCTCCACTCTGTAACACCACTGGACGATCAGAGTGTTTCTGTAGTTCCAACAGAGTGAGACGTCTTCTCTCTAGAGGATCAGGAGTTATATATTCTCAGATCAATACTTTACACTGATTAATCAATAGTTTTACACCAGGACCTTCAGGACTGGCTTATATCTGTATCATTACTCAGATATGACTCTGTGTCATTTAGGTCACTATCAGGCTTAATATAGATACTATAATATTTAAAGGATATCCGTAGTTATTACATTTCCTCTCAGGAAAAGAGACGTGATGTTGACATTCTGTGTTGGTGCCACCTACTGCTGCTGTTTACTGTGAACCACACTGCAATGAAGCAGTCACTGTATGATTGACTGCTCATGAAAAATGCTTCGTAAATATTCAGCTGCAGTGGACATTTTCCACTCTAACAAATGAGGCGGTGCAGTAGCTGTGGCCCAAAACCTCCACCGCCACACCGGCTGAACACAGTTCTCCCGTCAGCACAGCTCACAGCAAAGGATGAAGCAGGAAAAGGGACTGCAGAGAAGTTGAATTTGTGTCACATTCTGTCTACAAATGATCACAAAACACCCAAATATATGAATCCATGCTTGTGTCTTAGTCCAGGTAGGAGCTGTGAAACTAAATGTAATAAACTGTAGATGTAGAAGAGAAGCCAAAGATCATAAGAAGAAGAAGAAAGCAGCCAGATGTGATGATTCTGAGGATGAAGCTGTTTAATAGAATCTGTTTTCATGTTAAAGATTCGTTCATACTGTCAAACAATATTTACTCCTTGTTGCTGAGTCAGATGTTCAGATTGATTCCTCTGTCATGTCTGTAAGTTACACTGAGACACACTCAGTCTCAGACTGTCTCAGTTTATCTCAGTGTATCTCAGTGTGTCTCTGATTATCTCAGTGTGTCTCAGTGTATCTCAGTGTGTCTCAGTGTATCTCAGTGTGTCTCAGTGTGTCTCAGTGTATCTCAGTGTGTCTCAGTGTGTCTCAGTGTATCTCAGTGTGTCTCAGTGTGTCTCGATGTGTCTCAGTGTATCTCAGTGTGTCTCAGTGTATCTCAGTGTATCTCAGTGTGTCTCAGTGTGTCTCAGTGTATCTCAGTGTGTCTCGATGTGTCTCAGTGTATCTCAGTGTGTTTCAGTGTGTCTCAGTGTATCTCAGTGTGTTTCAGTGTATCTCAGTGTGTTTCAGTGTATCTCCGTGTATCTCAGTGTGTCTCAGTGTATCTCAGTGTGTCTCAGTGTGTCTCAGTGTATCTCAGTGTGTTTCAGTGTATCTCAGTGTATCTCAGTGTGTCTCAGTGTATCTCAGTGTGTTTCAGTGTGTCTCAGTGTGTCTCAGTGTGTCTCGATGTGTCTCAATGTGTCTCGATGTGTCTCAGTGTATCTCAGTGTGTCTCGATGTGTCTCAGTGTATCTCAGTGTGTCTCAGTGTGTCTCAGTGTGTCTCAGTGTATCTCAGTGTATCTCAGTGTGTCTCAGTGTGTCTCAGTGTATCTCAGTGTGTCTCAGTGTATCTCAGTGTGTCTCAGTGTATCTCAGTGTGTCTCGATGTGTCTCAGTGTATCTCAGTGTGTTTCAGTGTGTCTCAGTGTATCTCAGTGTGTCTCAGTGTGTCTCAGTGTATCTCAGTGTATCTCAGTGTATCTCAGTGTATCTCAGTGTGTCTAAGTGTATCTCAGTGTGTTTCAGTGTGTCTCAGCGTGTCTCAGTGTATCTCAGTGTATCTCAGTGTATCTCAGTGTGTCTCAGCGTGTCTCAGTTTATCTCAGTGTGTCTCAGCGTGTCTCAGTTTATCTCAGTTTATCTCAGTGTGTCTCGATGTGTCTCAGTGTATCTCAGTGTATCTCAGTGTATCTCAGTGTGTCTCAGTGTGTCTCAGTGTGTCTCAATGTATCTCAGTGTGTCTCAGTGTGTCTCGATGTGTCTCGATGTGTCTCAGTGTGTCTCAGTGTGTCTCGATGTGTCTCAGTGTGTCTCAGTGTGTCTCAGCGTGTCTCAGTTTATCTCAGTGTATCTCAGTGTATCTCAGTGTGTCTCAGCGTGTCTCAGCGTATCTCAGCGTATCTCAGTGTATCTCAGTGTGTCTCAGTTTATCTCAGTGTGTCTCAGTGTGTCTCAGTGTGTCTCGATGTGTCTCGATGTGTCTCAGTGTGTCTCAGTGTGTCTCGATGTGTCTCAGTGTGTCTCAGTGTGTCTCAGTGTGTCTCGATGTGTCTCAGTGTGTCTCAGTGTGTCTCAGTGTGTCTCGATGTGTCTCAGTGTGTCTCGATGTGTCTCAGCGTGTCTCAGTGTGTCTCAGTGTATCTCAGTGTATCTCAGTGTATCTCAGTGTATCTCAGTGTGTCTCAGTGTGTCTCAGTGTGTCTCAGCACTTCTGTTGCCTAATTGGACATTAGGAGAAATACACTGAGTTGAAACTGATGGTTGTTGGTGTGTGTGCTGTTAGTGTGTTAAAGGAAGTCCTGTCAGTGTTGTGAGTGTTGACTGATCTCGTCGGGTCGTTGTGCAGTTTGAGTTTCTTTCCTTCCTGTTCGGTCTCTTCTCTGTATACATCATGTGTGGCCTCTTTCTGTCATCTCTTCTGTTCAAGCAATCGACTGACTTTTGTCTTTTATCAGGCAACATACAGCAATAACTGTCTTGTTGGTGTATATTCGTGCATAAATAGACTCTCACGCTCATTAATTTGAATGTTGGTGGTATTTTTTCTTTCATGTTGTCACCTCGTCCACTCCTGTCACCAGTCTGTACTGTCTGTACTGCCAAATATCTGTTTTAATCAGTTTAAACGCCAAATATACACCTGCTGTATGCTGAAAAAAGCCACTAAAGCCATCTGTTAGCCAGCAGCTCAGAGGACATTAAAGCATTTAACATTTGCTTTAAAGGGACAACAGACAGTCATAAACAGGATTTACAATGACACAGACTTTATTTTAATAAAAGCAGCTCTGTAATTCTTGGGCAGTTCACTCAGTCAAAAACAAAAACACATTTAAATTATTTAAAAGTTGTTATTTGACGTTTTCTGTAACTTTAAATGTTTTGCACAGAAACATCACACATCTTTTTACATATTAATGAGGAAGAAACACTGATGACTGATGGTCTTATCAGAAGCATCCGCAGTAGAAGTTGTGATGAAGATATTTGCAGAGTGTTGTGGAGCAGAACACTGCAGTGATGTGATGCCACAGGAAGGCTCGCTGCACATTAACGGACTCTGGTGTGACCAGTGACGTCATAATAAAGGCAAAGACTCGCTGGTCCTGGTTATGTCATCATGTGGAGATGATTCTGCATGATTACAGCAGCAGTGGTTGGTTGTTGGTGTCGGTGCAGTTTGAAATGATGTGTTGTGATTACAGATGTTTCCTCTGTTTTATATCCTGTTTCATCTGCAGACTCGTGACACTGAGTTGTCTTTAATGTGTTTAATGAGTTTAGTTTTTGGAGGCTGTGGTTCATGAATCAGCACTTTTTGCTGGAAGTGTCTCTGTCCTGCTCTGCCAATGGATGTCTTCTGCAGGACTTACAGCCCACGTTGTGCTTTTTCTTCATGTTAATTTGTTCTTTAAAAGTAAAGTTTGACTAAATGTGACCGTGTTCTCGTCTTCTCAAGTGTCTTATCCTAAAATCTGAGCTGAATCATCAGAGTTACTTTAGATTATCAGCCGACGTGCTGCTGAAAAACACCATGATTTTATTATTTTAACACCTTTAACCGCAGAGACGCTGGCTGATCCATCATCACAGTCACACGCGCCATAGTTGATCAGTTTTTATTAAGAACACCAACATATAGATAGATAGATATTACTTTATAATAGTATATATATATATATACTATATATAATATAGTTCATAGAGTCTCATTCAGACTGGATGAACAACACAGTGTGTACTCTGCAGGATATCAGGATCTGAGCCTCGTTTCATGATCAGTCTTCGAGGTTCAGAGCGTTTCTGTGACTGTACATTTTAAAGTCACCTGTATGACTGTGAGATGTTCTGTTTACTGAAGGTACAGACTGTTGTAAACAACACAAATACATGTTTTATGCTTGAAATAGTTGAGTATGAACAGGAAGCTTCTGTTCCTGGGTGGAAGCCAGTTCAAGAAAGTAAACTTTTAATGAAGCTGCTGAAGATTCAAACTAAAGTGAAGCAGTTTGATGAAGATGCGTCATTCGGTCATCATCATGTCTGTATCAGACAAGTGTGAAGTAAACAACATACAGACCATAAATAGAAAGAAAAGAGAAGATACAGAAACCTGAATATATACCAGCGAGGAAGTCGCATTTCAGGCAGAAGAGATGAAGATATAATTTAAGCAGAGGAAGAGGAGGAAGAGGAGGAAGATGACGACACAAACTGGCAGATTCATTGTTTGTGTGTGTTGGTTTAGTTTTACTTTCTAATTTAAACATCAGCATCACTTGTTTTACATCCAAGATCATCAGTGTTCATGAAAAAGAGACTTAAATCGAACAAAAACAATGAAAACTTGAATAAAAAGTTGTTTTTGGTTCCTCCTGCAGCTTCTTCACATGTTCTCAGTCTCCTCCGAGTGATGAGGAGTCATCTCTAAAAGCATCTTCAGTACCGAGTTCTGGTAAACATATTTTAAACTTACAAAGGTTTGTAAGATGGATTTGATCTGTTTAGCCTTGAGATGCTTTTGGGAAACAAGGATGAAGCCAGAAATCACCACAAGAGAAAGATGAAGAGTCAAAACTCATCTTCCTCCTCAGAGTCACGACTGAACACAGACACGAAACCGTCGTCTCTGATGTCATCAACAATAAACCTCCATTAATCCACTGAGACGCCAGAGAAAACAGAAGCTGAGAATCATCTTCAGTATGATCAGTGATAGTTGTCTGAACATCATGTGACACAGCTGACAGCCGAGTCACATGACTTTAACAAAGACTGTTTGACTAAATGTGAACTAATCAGGTGTGAAAACGTGTGTGAAAGAGAACAGCAGCTCCGACCTGCAGCTGACGTTCCAACTGACCATCTGCTCAGCTTTAACGGGTCTTTTATTTGTTTCTGTCGTCATGTTGATTGAAACAGTATATAGATATACGTTGCTGTTAGCATGTTTCCATCTGTCACATCAGCAAAAACATTTTCACACAAAATGTCACTCTGAGCGGATTAAATAGAAAAATGAGCCACAGACAGAGAAGTGAGACTCACCTCATCTCCTCTATATGACACATACAGTAGATTCCTAACAGCTGCGCAATCTGCTGTGTGAAAGTTTAATACTGTACTTTAACTACAAAGTGCTGGAACAAATAGATCAATAATACGTCTGTGACTGTTATTCAGGCCAGATTCTCTCTTTTAAAGCACTTAGGGGGAAATTGAAGGAAAGCATTAGTGTGTATTTAATGGAGCTTTTTAGATTGTTCTCACAGCAACATCATGAACACACATTAGTTTAGTGGCCTGTGATCCAATCCATCAAGGACTCTTCTTTAGTCTCCCCTGAACCTCACTGCTGCCATTACTGTGTCCTCACATTATGGGATGTATTGACCAGTGCCTATAGAACACATCAGCATACATCCTGCTGACGCCATGAGGAACGATGCAAAACAACAAACAACAAAATAAAAACAAACAAAAAAGAGATGCAGGGATTTCTGACAGAGAGGTGAAAGAGATAAAAGATGAAAGAGTGAGTAAGCTGTGCTGTGATGCAACCTCGTCGACGTCTACATGAAGCCACTAAATTCTAAAATATCATTTTGTGCAAAAACAACCTGCGTCTCCTCCTACTGGGCATGTGCAGAGGACAGACGAGCAGGTCAGCCACAGAAAACCAGCGAAGAAGAAACGGTGTTCTGTATCTTCACATCTACACACTCCGGAGGAGGTTTTAGAAAAGTAGAGAAATAAGAGAAGAGATGCATTTCTGAGTTTAGCAGCTGCTGAACCACAGTGACGATCTTCCAACAGAAACACTGGAGGTGACACAGAAACAGAGCAGCAGGTCTTTGAAGGAAGTAGAAACTGAAGAAGTTTGTCCACCTAAAATAAAAATGTGTCTCCAGTCTGAATAACCGACAGCATATAAACACCTGCGAACACACGTGAAGAAGACACATCACAGTCTGACGTCTACAGTGTTTTAGTCATGAAAGGGTTCAGATGGATTTCCATAAAGAACATTTGGAGACTCCATGTTTTTCCTGACAGCTGATGGAGTTAATGAGGTCAGACAGTCTCCAGTAGAGGCTGAAGACAGCAGCCTTTCATGTTTTTATTGGAAACGATAGTGAAGCTATGAAAACTCAATCGGACAACAAATTTAACGAGAATTATAACAAATATGGAAAAACTGGATTCCATGAACAAGAACTGGAGCGAAGGCAGGAATGCTGTTAGCTGTGTGAGCATAGACTGTAAAAAAATATGGACGTCGTCACCGTGACGTCACCTGTTGGTTTGTGAACTGCCGTTCTGAAGCCTCGAGTGTAGCGGTTTGACCGTCGCCATCTTGGATTTGGCCGTCGCCATGTTTGATTTTTGGAGCCAGAAGTGACCATATTTGGACGAGAGGGTGGAGTTGATCATAGCGCTAGCTGTTAGCGTGGTTAGCACGGTGCATTTACAATCTATAGTTAACGGTGATCATGCTAATGCTAATGCTAATTCTTGCTAGTGAAAAACAGGCCTAAAACCGTTAAAACAAAATGTACTTATCGGAAAAACTGATCATCTGACTCATTGATGGGTCTTTTATTGAACAAGACTGTTTTTAGGTGATCACAATGTTACAGTTAACTTTCGTGAACTGAAAACACTGTGAAATAGCAGCAGCTACGTCTGTACAAGATGGTTACGTTATATAATCAACATTGTCGCCATGGTAGCAACTTGTCAATCACAATGTAGCCACACCCTAAAGCATACGCTGTTTTATCATCTAATTTACTATAAATCGGACCATAATTTACAAAATGAACAACATGCTGTATTGAAGACGACTTGAAACTAGTGATTGAGATCATAAACTCATCAGGAAACAGTTCACTGAGGTAATAAATCAGGAGAGAAGTAGGATCATTTTCTCATAGACTTCCATACAGTCAGACTTCTTTTTGCAGCCAGCGGAGTCGCCCCCTGATGGCCGTTAGATAGAACGCAGCCCCGGAGGTTGTCGCTTGTGTGTGAGGCTCAGCGGTGTTTCCAGCTACATGCTAACGTCAGCAGCCGACCCGTCTGATGAAACGTAATGTTCTTCATGTCTGCACCTCAGATATTCACAACGGCTCCTCTTGTCTTTCTGCCTTTTGGGTTATTTAACATTTTAGCACAAAAACAACTTGTTGTCTGTTTGTCTTGACTTAATGTTTCCACCTGAGCTCAGCCTATGAGGACGCTCTGTGTGAAAACATCTCAGCACCATGATGAATAAGTAGCTTGTATTTCGTTAGCATAGTTAGCATGGTTCTCCTGTTGTCTCCATCAGTGTGTAACATCTTCATCTCTCAGAGGAAAGACAGGAAGTCAGTCTGATGCAAACCAACACATTTATGAAGCAACGATTAGTTAATTTATTAGTTGCCAACTATTAAATTAATCACCAACAATTTTCATAATCAATTAATTGTTTTAAGTCATTTTTTAAAGAAGAAAAAGTCCAAATTCTCTGATTCAGCTTCTTAAATGTGAATATTTTCTGGTTTCTTAGTTTCTATGACAGCAAAAAACTGATTAATCAAGAAAATAATCAACAGATTAATAGATGATGAAAATAATCTTAATATTCTGCCTCCTCATGTGTGTTAATGAGGTAAACAAAATATTAGCAACACTTTTCAATAACATGCACTATAATGCAGTTCAGCACCACCCACTACCACCTCAACAATAAACATAAACAACAACAAAAACCCCCTAACCTGTAACCATGGTAACTGGGCAGAAAGAAAGATGTGAAACAAAGCTGGAGTCTCACAGTGCTCAGAAGAAACAAGAATAAGACGTGAATTAGATTTGCTGCTGTGAAAAATATGAAGCTAAATGTTAATGAACTTCCTTTCTGTGTGTTTGCTGCTGCAGCTCAGTCCTACACTGATTAAACAGCCTCGAGCTGTGTTCTGAACTCATTTCATGTCCTAATGCATCTCACATGCTGCCTGCGTTCGCTGCGGCCACTCGTGGGTGTTGAAGTGTTTGCATGTAATAAATCAGCGAGAGGCAGCAGGTTTCTCCGGGCCACTTCTGTTCTCCTGCACACCTGTGTACACCTGACATCTGTAGAAATAAAACCTCCTGTTTCCCATCACGCTGCTTCTTTTAACAGCTTCTAACACCGACGAGCTGGAAGAACAACGTCAGACCTTTCACCTTCCGTCACTAAAAACACTGATTACATCTGTGACGGTTAAAGGGTCAGGCTGGTAGCTTAGCAGCATGCTTCCCCACGCAATGAATCCTGCTCACTTCCTCCTGCTGACTGCAGTCAGACCAGAAACGTCTTCCTTCATGGTTCCTCTTTAGAAAAGAGGGAAAGTTTAAGATGACAGACCTTCAAGTGAGTCTCCTCTCAGTCTGCTGTCGCTGCACAAATCAAGTCTGTTCCAGAAAACTGCAAATGAAGCTATAAATGTGTTTTTGCCTTTTGGAAAAACACATTAGTTCAACTACACATTGTTGCATAATCATGAAAATATCTGATGAGTCTAAAATAATTCAGTAAGCAGCAGATTTAATTTGAGTAATTTGTCTTTCCACTGTGAGAAAATGCGCTGAGTCATGTTGAGCTGCTGCAGGTCGCAGGACGCTGGCGGCTGCAGCTGCTCTGACGACCTCGCCGTAAATAAAACGTCACAACTACCAGACAAAACAGACTGAAGATAATCTGATCTGTTTGTGTTTGTTGGTGAGAGTTGAAGTTCGAGGAGCTAACGCCGGCTAGCAGCAGTCTGCAGATATCAGACTGAAACACAAACATGTTTAGTGATTTAGTGATTTAGTGAACTGAAGCAGCTGAACTCTGGACTAACAACCAGGCAGGTCGTCCTCTTGATATCTGGGCGGAGAGGAGCTTCTTCCTGTGTTGATGTTCTCACTCTCACCTCAGACACATCTGACCAATGAGAGGAGAGAACGTTCCTTCTTCCAACTTTACCAACTCATCCGCCTGCAGGTGTTTTATTATTGTTGCTCATGACGTCCTAAAGAATATGATGCATGAACCCTCCCCGACCCTCATCATGTGTTTGTTCATTATTGCTTCAATCTTTGGTGTTTTATTTTATTAGTTTATTTGCAGGACGTCCAGCTACAGCTGATTTACAGCCTCCTTTTATTATTAGGCTTTTAATTCTTCTTCTTCTTCTTCTCTCAGTAAATCCATCGTTTTGTTAACTCTTCCTCCTCTGAACTGGCTTCTGGCTCTTAATTCCGCATGACGTCTTCCTCCCTTTAACGCTCTCGTGTGCTCTGTGTGGACTCACTCATTTATTTTAATGGTGATCTTTGCCGAGGATTTGATCTGTGCGTCACCCTCGTGCCTCCCTCTGTTCACATCAGGACTATTAACAGCTCTCCTCCTCCTCCCTCCATTATAGTAGAAAATCAATGGTGCTAATTATTGTCCATTACCTCGGGCGGAGAGACATCAGAAGCAGCTCGCAGCCATCCGCAGATTAGATTGAGACCGGGGCTAATTAGCTTAGCAGCTCTGCAGCATGAGAGGCCTGGGCTCCGGGGACCTTGTTTTTTTCCAACCACATGCGCCCCGGCCTGCTGTGATCTTTTTTTATTGCTCTGTGCGATAGCTGAGAGGATTGCTTTCCAATACGTAGTCACGTCCCGATGAGTCCGCTTTCAGAAATGTTTCCCTCTGTGGTGGACGAGGACGCTGAGAGAACATGTTGAAGGAACAGCACAGACTCATCTGTTCTTCTGAGTCACAAACACATGCTCAGTTAAAGCTACAACATTAGACCTCTGTTATATATGTTGTTCAGTTGTGTTTCCATCAGTAGTTTTATTCAGTAGTGTATTCAAAACACCCCCGTTGTTTTCACAACCTGCTGGGTCTAACTGTACTCAACGTTTACTCAACGTTTACTGAACGTTTACTGAATCTGTGTTTCTCCATAATGACACAACGAGAACCCCCGCCAGGCCAAAAAAATATTTTTTAATATTTGAAATCGACAGAGTTTGGGAGTCTCTGAGCAGCGCTGCTCCGGTACGTGAGTCAACCTCTGTCGTTGCCTGGGAAACATAACCTGAAAACTTTGCGTAGCGAGCGGGAAAGAGCGAGGGGCAGAGAAGTGACGGTGGATACGAGCGGAGCAGAGGAAAAGGTTAGTAGTGAGTTGTCAGTCTGGCAGTAAATGTACAGCACAGACTACAGTGTGTCAGTTAATAAATGCTAAAAAGTCACGTCTGTTGTTTCCCCAAATGCTGGAAAAGTGAAGGAGGTTAGCTCCAAAGTTAGCAACAATCAGCTAGCATAACCTTAGGATGCTAAACAGAGAAATACAGAACAGAGAAATGTGTGGCTGCTGAGTTTACTGTGCACTCTGTCCCGTTACTGGTCCTAACTGGAGAAGCTGGTTGTTTAACAATGAAAACAACAACTCCCATGATGCCACGCTACATCACACTCTGTCTCTTGTTATTTGAAATATCTCAACATCTGTCAGATGGATTATTATGATGTTTACAGCAGACATTCAGAGTCACCAGAGGAAACATTCGGAGGTTTCCTCTGGCGCCACCAGCAGGTCAACATTATAATCTGCTTTATGACTGAACATCATGGATGATGCTGCGTTCAAAGACGTTCATTCCTATGAAAGTTGCTCAGAGCATGCTCAGTAGAGACTTCTGGTTAATTTAATCATGCAGCTTTTCTAAATGTTATTTGACTGAATGGATCAAACTCTGATAATAAAACAAGTCAGAGACATTTATTGACCTTTTTACAGTCGTTTCCTTTTTTAGTGATCGTTTGTGTTGGAAAGATGTTTTTAGGACCAGCGAGCATCATGTGACGGACGTCGTTATTACGCGGTTTGACCAAAGCGATGCTGCTCCTGGACAAGAAGATTATAATCAACTAAATCATTTTGAGTCATTTTTTTATGAAAAACTTTTAAAATTCTCTGATTGCAGCTTCTTAAATATGAATATTGATATATTTTATATCTTTGGGAAACAACGACGGACATTTTTAAGACCAAACGACTAAAACTGATTAATTGATAAAATATTTGACAGATAATTGATAATGAAAATAATCATTAGTTGCAGCCTGAATAGATTCAGTCTGATGCACATGTTGAGGTTTATCATCTCCTCTCAGCATGATGTTCATCTGCTGACTCATCACATACCAGCTTCATCACCGCTGACCTGCGTTACTTCATTCACCATCATCATCATCTTTGTCTTTGTATTCCTTCGACTCATGAAGAAGCTTTTCATCACTTCCTGTCTGCTATTAGACTGTGAATGTGAAGTGATGCTCACATGTGAACAAACCAACACGTGACTCTCCTGACTCTCTGTCAGTCTGCTGTTCCCCTGCCGCCTCTTCTATCCCACATTTTAATCACATTTCACAGTCACTGAACACTGACTGCACTCGTAAAGAAGTGAAATATAATCCTCCAGGCTGTGTATTGTTTTATACTGCAGCGGAGTTGTGAAGTCTTTAGGATCTTCTGTCATGTTAAGATCTCTGCAGAGCTGTTGGGTTCGTGTTTCCTGTGAAAGAGTAAAGAGATGGATATGGGGGATACTTGACTGGAGGATCTGGCAACCCTCGACTTCAAACTGTACAGCAGCAGTCGAGTCGATGATGAACAGACGTCAGGATTTAAAGAATTAAAAAGTTCTTTACTGCACAAAACTAACATCAGTTAATATTAGATTTAAATGTCAGATTTTAATTGTTTTTAGATCATTTGTGACGTGACATCATTTAATCAACTTTAACTTTAATTATTGAACTGTTGCCAACTATTAGAATAAATGGCAACTATTTATATAATAATAATAATAATGAAATAGTGAAAAAAGGTTGTTATAATCTCCTAAAGCCCTTGATGATGTCTTCAGATGGTTTGTTGAGTTTACTGTCACAGAAGAAGAAGAAAACATCACATTTGAGCAGCTGGAACCAGCTGATGTTTGCTATTTTTGCTTAAAAATGACAACGAAGAATAGTTGCATAATTTTCTGTGGATCAATCAGTCAGCTAATCACTGCAGGTCTGAATGTGTAGAAGTTGTTGTTTATCATCAGTAACGCTTCATGATTTTGATTCTAAATTGAATATTGATTGAAAGCAAAAACAGGATCAGTGATTCTCTCAGTATTTATTTCCTGTCTGTCGTCGCCTTCCTGCGCACGTCTGAACAACAACAACAACAACAACGTTTCAAAGAGACGCAGCGTCACCGACAGCTGCAGCTGTTTCACTCTGAGACAACAACAGAACAGTTGTGAGGAGTGTCTGTAGGCTCTGATACACACTTTACTACAGTTGGAAACATATTGACAGATTGGAACTTCCTGGATCAATAACTCATAACTGAAACGCTGTTAACACACAAACAAACAAAAAAAGCCTCTTTCCTACCGTAGTGATGCAGCCGTCGTCCAGCTGGACTGATGATTCTACACCTGGAGGCTGTTTACAGGTGAAACTAGCAGCTCTGCTCTCTGTTGTTGTGTTAAACAGATTGTTCACATTTGACTGCTGAAAGAACTTATTGTTATTTATTTAAATGATCATATGGTCTTAGTGTGGTACAGTCCAAAAACAATAGAAACTGTCAGAAGCAAGCAGCCAGACCTCCTGCACACTCATTCACTAATCACACAACATCAACAGGTGACTGAACGACCACTCAATTAAAAACTGGATCAATTCCGCATGAATGAGTGAGTCCAGACAGCTCACTGTAACTTCAACAAGCAAACTACCTACAACACATTATATGTGTATCTCTGCTGCATTCTTGTTAAGGAGATAAATTCACCAAACAGCCACACAGATACATGTAACTATCAGAGATAAAATTAGCGACCAAAGCAACAGAGATAGAGAAGCTGTATCTGACTCACGTTATCTGATGTCTTCTTCTTTCTATCATGGAGATGAAGTATTCATGTCATAACATCCATTTGTGATTGTTAGTCATCTTGTTTGTCAGTTAACAAAACTTTATGGCTGCTGCTTAACCAGTCTGATATCATTAGCAACAATGACAAACAAGCTAACTCTCCTGGTTGTTTCTCCGGTTGCTTCTCTCTCCAGCTGCTCCCTGGCAGTGTCCTGCTGCTGCTGCGCTGCACAGTCCAGATAATTTCTCCCGTTAGCTTAACAACAGTCCTTAACAGTCCTTCCATGGATGTATAAAGAGTCCTTCAGGCTGCTAACACAAGCCAGCTGTTGCGTTGGCTAACACAAGGAGCTATCTGCTGCTGCTACTCTGCCTTACAGTGGAGACAATCGAAGATGAAATCTGGAAACTATTATTGGACCAAGTTGATGTCAATATTACATTCTGGTTGTTGATTGGTTAGAGAGGACAGCCTCCCTTGGAGCATCATTTTACGTGTCTTGGCCAATCACAGATTAGTATGAAAAAAAAAGTACATTAAATTGATGTAATAGATCCCGCCCTGTGGGGGACAGCAGGCACCCGTCCTCCTCTGCCCCCTACCCCCCCACTCTCCCCCACCACCGCTTCACACACACTGCTCTTTCTCCTCCCGCCCTGCAGGTGTCGCTGTTGAAGCATTTTAACCAGAATTTCAATAATGGATTTTTTCCAAAGAGGAGAGAAAAAATATTTTATAAATAATACTGAGATTTGGTTATGGTTTATTTCAACCAAATATTCTTTTTTATATTTTGATCTCCCTCTTGTCTCTCAAAAAATAGAGGAGGATCAACCTCCTCTGTCTCTATGGACCAGCCTCCACTGGTATATATACATACAGATATATTACATGTATGTATATGTCTTTTTAAAGAAGAGGTGAAAATGTAAATGACGGCCGTCAGTGTGCAGCTGTGTGTGGTCGGGTGTGTTTGGTCATGTGTGTCTGTGCAGAAACATCACAGGTGTCACATGTTACCTGAAGACAGCAGCATCCATCTTGTTTTGTCTTTCTTCTGTCAGAGCTTCATCTGCGTTCATAGCTGATGTCTGTCTGAGCTCGACAGCAAACAACCTGCTCCCATCACGCACACACACGCACACGCACACACTCACGCACACACACACACACACACACACACACACACACACACACACACACACACACACACACACTCGGAGGCAGAGGTGCAGATGCTTCCTCTCAGCATCACTGGTACATGCAGGAGGAGGTAAAACACATCTGTCACTGACATGGATCCAACACCGAGACGTGTTGTAAACAGCGACTGTCACGCTGTACCGACCCGTTTCTGTGAGCTCAGATTACAGGTTGTTTCTGATTGGCTCCTGCACACTTCAGCACTGAGTCACATGATGAACTTCACCAACACACAGCAGCTCATTTTAAACACACTGAACGCTTCCTGTGTGAAAACGATGTGTCAGTTTGAGATTAAAACACTTTATTTTACATTCTTATATTCATTTCCTGGAGCAGTTCTCAGTCATTTGCAGGTATTTAACACTTGATTTTTAGAGAAGATGGTTTAGTTGTTCATGATATTTGGGTTCATATGTACTGTAGCTACTTTTTTCAGTAATTAATAATGAATCATTTAATTTAAAAGTAGCTGCTGTGTAACTTTCCTTTCTCTGGTCATAACTGTAAATGATTTATATCATTTTATAGCATTTGGGAAATGAGCTCAACCTAATATACTAACACACAAAACTACATATTAGTAGTAATATTTCTGTCAGTTAAAGAATTAAGAATCACATTTATAAAGACTAGGAAGGACTAGGACTAAGAAAATTAACAACTAATGTATGCATTCAAATATCAACTAAACAAACTTAACACTATTTTCTGTTTCTTCTGATATTTTGTACCAAATTGCAGTGTCATCTGTAAAATGTCCTAAAAATTAACCGTTAAATATCTGAAAATTACTCCGAACATTTACAGGAAATGAGCACAAAGTTAAAGGATCTGTAAAATAAACTCCATAAAGCTCTAAATGATTTATTTATTGGAAACACATGTTCAGTCGTGTGTGTGTGTGTGTGTGTGTGTGTGTGTGTGTGTGTGTGTATTTTGGTTGTGAATGAATATTTTTCATCATAGTTTTTGTTGATAAAATCTGTACATCATGTGTAACTTGCCTGTTGCCGTAGCAACTTCACCATGTGAATTAGTTGTAGCAGGTTGTTGTGAGATGACTCCCCACATAAACATCAGGGATTAAAAAAAAAAAAAGTATTTTAAGACATTTTTCTAAACTAAAATGTGTTTACATGTATAATACAAGTAGTGTGCAGTCTAGAGAGAGAGTGTGTGTGTGTGTGTGTGTGTGACGGTGAGGCTGTAGCTCGTCTACCATCTGAAAGCAGCGAGACCAGCAGAGACGTGACAGCAGCTGCTACACACACACACACACACACACACACACACACACACACGCTCCCCGTCGGGTCTTACAACCTGACGCCTTGAGGACATTTACATTATTTATGTGATCTTCTAAATTTGATTTGAATAAATAAACTCCTGGTAGTTAAACTACAGAGTCCGTCTGTCCGTCTGTCTGTATTTTAGATCCAGTTTACTGTAACTTGCTCTCAGTGACTCGTCTCCGTTGCAGGAGTTAAATGTGAAAACTGACATTTCCTTAAATTCTGTGATGTAAATAAATGTGACATTTCTTCAGCTGGATGTTTTGTTTCATAAAAACATTACAGTCACACACAAGTTGCAGTGAATCAGAAGAACAAGCTGTGCGATTTTATTAACACATGAAGTGAACGTTACAGTGCAGTGAAACCAGACGTCATTAACATTTCCTCCACACACAGACCTTCATCTCTTCATCGATCAGCAGCAGCTTTCACAATCTCCTCCAAAGCTTCTAAACATTCATCTTAAAATGATCCACTCATCTGTCCCTGATCTTTACTTTACCAAGACATCTGTGACTACTGTTAAGATAAATAATCAGCAGTTTCTCTCAGCTGTTTGTTATAAAGGCAGCAGGCTGAGTGAAGTTAACACTGACATAGTATTATAGATATTATGAAATATGTTGCTCACATGTTGTTTGTCTGAGCTAGTCTCCACACTGACATACAGAACTAATATCTGATGGATTCAGATGAACTTTGGTTCCTCAGAGAATGAATCCTACGCTATGCTTTAAACCTTTTTAATGACCAAACACCTGAAAAACTAAAGACAGTCCCGTCAGCCTCATCCATACTTCATGTTTAATGCTAATATTAGCATGCTAACACGCGAAACTAAACATGGTAAACATGGTAAACATCTGTTTAGTAGGACTGTAGTCTGCTCTATTAGTTGGTCGATATGTTCTCGTACGATTAAATTCTCATTGGTCGAATAATCTCCATGCTATTTTCATAAGGAGAAAAGTGCTACATCAACAGCTTTCCAGGATTAATCCATTATTTCCTGCGGCGGGGGGGACAGACTAACAAATTACCTGTGAAAACAACGGGGGTGTATTCAAAACACCCCCGTTGTTTTCACAGCTTTGAACTCGCCCAACCTGATGGAGCCTGCTGGGTCTAACTGTACTCAACGTTTACTCAACGTTTACTCAACGTTTACTGAATCTGTGTTTCTCCTGTAATAATATCAACGAACCCCCGCCAGGCCAAAAGATATTTTTTTAATACCAAGAATAAAGCTACATATCGGCAGCGTAACTCCGTTGAGGAATAGGGCAGCGCTTAGTATGTTTGCATAGTGAGCGGGAAAGAGCGGCGGGAAAGTGAGGGTGGATGCGAGCGGAGCAGAGGAAAAGGTTAACGGTGAGTTGTAAATGTACAGAACAGACTACAGTTTAACAGTTAATAAATGCTAAAAAGTCACGTCTGATGTTTCCCCGAATGCTGGAAAAGTGACGGAGGTTAGCTCCAAAGTTAGCAACAATGGGTTAGCCTAGCCTGAGGAGGTGAAATGGAGAAATGTGAGTTCACCCCCCACCCCCCCCACCCGCTACTAATCGATTAGTTGAAGATTATGTACGATTTCAGTCGACCAAGATTTTCTTTGGTTGACTGCAGCCCTACTGTTCAGCTTTTAATTCACATGAGATGGACTCATGCAGCAGTGAAAGGAGGCTGAAATAATAAAAACTTGAACATGAAGCAGTTCTGACATCCTTCAAATGATTCAAAACAATGAAAGTCACTTTTTTCACAATCGGTTCACTTTGGAATGAAATTCTTACACTTTGATGTTTAATCTTTATCTTTATTCTGTGTTCAGTGTTTTGTGATTATTAAAGATTCATGTGTTCACTGTTTAATGAATTCATTCATGTTTGCATCTTCGCTCGTTATAGTGGATCAGTGTTAAAGCTGAAGTTTAGCAAGTGACTCATGCATTTATTATAACATCCCTGATGTGTTTATTAGTGTGTGTGTGTGTGTGTGTGTGTGTGTGTGTGTGTGTGTGTGTGTGTGTACACCATGAGACGGGGAGCTACGAGACACACAAACACACATGATCACGAGGATCAGTGAGTTAACCAGATGACTGCAGTTAACTGGAGTTTACGCTGAGTTGAGTTGCCATGGTAACTGACACCTACTGACCAATCAGCTATAAGAAGAATCTGAGTCGCTGTTTCTACGGTTAGCTTGTAGTTTCTGGGGTAACCATGGCGCCGTGTTTGGTTTATAACTTCAACGATGATGTGTCAAACCGCCCCGTCTCTATAGCAACAGCAGCTGAGGCTCATGGGTAGGGATAAGTCTAATATTTGATGATGAATCTCGATGTTGGCTGACAATAATGTTGCATTATATGGATGTTTTGTGCGTGTGGGTCCTCCAGGACGATGAAATAAACAATTCGAATAAGTCAAACTGCTGTCAGAACATAAACATATATGATGGTTTCATCATCCGTCATCGTTATTAAACACAATACATCTTTGAAATGTGAATACAAAAAGAGGAAAAACATTTCACAGCTATGTAACATATATTAATATACTCAGTGTGTTTAGTATTTGGTGACTGCTGTATTATTATTATTGTTATTATTATTATTATTATATTTTCTATTGCTTCTTGTTGTGTTTTAGTGCTGAACTCAGTGAAACAGACTTCACAGTGAACGAATGTCTCAGAATAATAATTGTATGTTTGGATCTGCTGCTCTGATGTGTTGATGTTGTCACTTCACAGGTATCACAGTGTTATAATAAATATATATATATATTTATTCATATATATCTACGACGGCGCTGCATGAACAGTCTGTAACCAGGAACTTGTTTCAGCTGCAAGAGTTCATCACAGTTGGATTGATGAGCTGAGAGTTGATCCAGGATTTAGTGAAACTGGATCGATCAGAGTCTGAGGAGGCCGACGCTCCTGTTTGTGTCTGAGGTCCAGGAGGTGTTGATGTTAGAGAGGAGGTGGTGTTGTGTGTGTGCTGGTTGACAACCGCCGTTATAAACCAAAAAGAAGTTTCTTTTCCCCAAACAGAGTGGTACATCCTGTCAGCCGAGGTGTTTCCTATCTGTGCAGCTGAACATAGAAGCTCCATGATGGACTGTTTCACCCTGACGGTCCCGGTGTTTCCTCCGCAGGCTGCACTTCACTCAGCCGCCCGTCAGATCAGCTGCTTCTTCCCACTTTAACCTGAATAACAAACCGGGTCTCGGTGCTCCGGTTGGATCCACATGGAGAGCCGAGGCTAACGTTAGCTGAGAGGCTAGTGGAGCGTTAGCCGCAGCATGACCGGAGGGAAGCACAGCTAGCTAGCCTCCGCTAGCAGCAGCAGGTCTGACGGAGGAAACACCGAGACCATCAGGGTGAAACAGTCGGTGGAGGGAAACACAGTCAGGCGGCGGAGGAGAAGGCGACATACCGGCCTCTCATAATCCGCAGAAAATGTTCATTTCAGGCCAATATTTCATTTTAGAGCTTTAATCAGCCGATATTGATGACGTGCCGATAACATCGTGCATCCCTAGTTGTGTTGTATTGTATTGTGTGTTGTGTTGTGTTGTGTTGTGTTGTGTTGTGTTGTGTTGTGTGGGCAGATGATGGAGCCTCAGCAGTGTGTTGTGTGTGTGTGTGTGTGTGTATCTGCTGGATCAATCATTCAGACTGATTGGTTTGAGGAGGAATCAGATGTGTGTGTGTGTGTGTGTGTTTGTCGGTGTCCTCTCCAGTGGTCTTCTGTTACCGTGGAAACGAAAGAGCAGCCTTTAGGATGGAGCGTCGGGAGGCGTCAGCAGTCAGAACGAAGAGGAATTTCTGAGGGAAATAAGAGGAAAGATGGAGGCAGACAGACGGGAGAGTCAGAGGGCGACGAAGGAAAGCCGGATTTAGAAAAAGGATGAAATGAAAGATGAAAAGAGTCAGACGGAGGCTTTCAGACGGAGGGATGAGAGGTGTAGGGTGGCAGCAGGGAGTAGAGGTTAGACGCATAGATCTGAAGGATACAGAGAAGAAATTAAAAACCAAAAGGAAACAGAGAGAGATGATGATGATGATGATGATGATGATGATGGAGGGAGATGGAGGAGGAGGAGAGAAACAGACACTGATGTTATTTCAGTTCACTTATTTGTGCTGCACTTACAGATCTATGTAATAAAGTTGAAGGTTTGCTTCACTGCAAACATCATCACAGCTGTTTTAATTAAAGCTGAAACAAACAGATGTGATGAAATTATTACTTTTCTCTGCATCGCTGTTAAAACAGAAACACAATAAGTTACAAGTTAAGAAGTTTAAAAGCTCTTATATACAAAAATAAAGTAAATGTGTTTAGTGACAGATTCATATGAAAAGAAAAGAACTGTTTTAATGCGCCACATTAAAAAGTCTCATGTTTGAGTCTGTGTGTTTTTTTCTTCCTTCTTTTCTTTCTTTTGATAGATTTTAAATCACGTTATCTCATTAATAATATATCAGAGCATTTCTGTTTAGTTTTGTCATGCTGCTGTTGAGTTCGTCGTTATGACGCGGATCAATTTCAGGATATTTCTATATTCTTTATAAGTTATTATGACATATTTTCTTATTTGTGTTTCACGTTATAACGTCATCGTTCTATCTTTATTAAATCCCAAAACAGAAATGAACTTTATCTCATTAAAACTAGAAACCTTTCATGTTTAAAAGATCGATGCTTGGAGACGCCGCAGGCTGCAGCAGCTCATGTTATAACTGGAAAGCTTTGTTTTAATGAGATGCGTTAAGTTTGTGAAATAACGAGATGATCCATGAGACTCATTTTCATACTAAAAACAAAGATCAGAGCAGAGAGAAGCAGGCAGCGTGTTTGTTATGAATGTTTCTAATATGTGTCTGTGGGCAGATTTAGACGCTGATGACAGTTTGGCTCAACAACAACAGTAAATGAAGTGAACAGATGGAGCCAGACAAGCTAACATGCTAAATGATCACATCCACTCATTAATACTACTCCATGTAATTCAGTTAATAACTGATCTGACATTCATTTGACGGACTGTTCTGTCGCAGCCTGAGTGCAGCGAGCAGCCGGCGAGTCACAGACAACATGAAACAATCATTTATGCAGCTCTGTTTGTAATAGTTAGTATATAGTTAGTAATAGGTTTGTCCTCATAAAGACCAGTTAAGGTCTTTGGAAACAGCAGCAGGTTCCCAGTGTTCCCAGTGTGTTAAACCAGCAGTCAGGTGTCTGTAATCGTTCCTCCTGTTCATACTGGATATTAAAAGTCTGTGTGAAGCTTCAGCAGTCTGAGTTAGTCATATCAAGTGGATATCTGACACATTTACAGTCTTTTTAGCATCAAATTCCCTCTTTGTGTTTCCTCGGACAGTGTTTCCCTGTTGAGCTGCAGGTGGAAGTATAGTAACAAAAAGAGGAACTTTGGCACTAAAAAGACTGTAACGTTGAAAGATATCTACTTGATTTGACTCATTTGGACGCTGAAGCTTCATATTAGCTTCAGATAAACTTTTAAATAATAAAAAACGTGTTCATTTGGGACAGACATGAAGAACTGTGAACCGTCATTTAAAGCTTTGATCCTGTAGATGTTGTGTGTGGTGGTTTATAGAGAACACTGACAGCAGCAGCAGCAGGTTGAACATTAACTCCATCTGTAAACTTCTCCTGTGAATGTTTGCTGAGGATTTTCTTCAGTTTGAGGAGGTTTAATTGATTATCGTTCTTTCTGTTATTTCCCTCCAGTTTCTCCTTTTCTCTTCTGTCTTTGTACGTTTATGAAGTAGTTTCATGAAGTCCATGAACAGAAAATGAATCACCAACCATTCTGATGATCATTTTGAGTCATTTTTAAAGGACCAGTATGTAGAATTTACTGGCATCTATCAGAACAGACGAAGATAATATTATGTGTGTTATAATTGTTGTGTTTTCGTTACCTCAGAATGAGCCTTTATATCTACAGTAGCCCAGAATGGACAAACCAAACACCGGCTCTAGAGAGGGCCACCGTAGGTTCTGTCATCTTAAACAACTATTGATTGTTCAGTAATCAATGAGGGAAATTCCTTAAAATTTGCATTTCTGATTCAGATTGGAAACACACAAAGACGTTTCACTGATAAAATCTGAACCTTCAGTATTTAACTTGACCTGTTTTCACATCTTTTAGAGCTTCAGTAATCAGCTGATCAACAGGAAATGAATCAACAGCTGTTTAGAAAATTGAATAATCGGTCTAGTCATGTTTTTAAGTAAAAATATCAAATCTTTTCTGTTTCCTGTGATGATTTGATGCCTTTTTGGGGCATATATGACAGTAACTGAAACTCTTTGGGTTTTGAACTGTTGGTTGAACAAAACATTCTACTTTTTAGACAAAATGATAGATTAATTAATGACGAAAATATTGATTTGTTGCAGCTCTACATTTATAACTATTGTACTGACAGCACACTCAAAATGATAAGAACTAGTTTTTCGGTAGTTCTTCAGTCCACAGTGAGAGACGGCGGCTGTATCGTGACTGTACAGACAGATGAGATACTCTGTGGTTTCATGAATAATTGATGCAATATGTTTTAGTGGAGAGAATGAGAGAGCAGAAGGAGGGAAGGATCAGATGGGGATTCCTTGTTAATGGAGGCTGGAAGAGTTTGCAGAGGTTCAGTCATATAAAACATGTGTGTTACATGTTGTACAGACTCCGTTTGTTCCTCTCAGGTCAGATTTAAATCACTCCGTGACCCAAACAATTACTGTTGGGGTCTATTAATAATCCACTAACTCCGACATGCAGAGTGAAGACGTTCAGAATGACTATAAACACATTCGATTTCTGACATGGTCGAACATGTAAGAACCAGTTCTGAGCAACTGGAAATCAGCATAAAACAGCTGCCAGCAGGTGACCTGACTCCTTTCACACTGCAGCAACTAACCTGTCAGTAATAGTTTCCACTGCAACACAACTAAACTGTGTCAGTAATAGTTTCCACTGCAACACAACTAAACTGTCAGTAATAGTTTCCACTGCAACACAACTAAACTGTCAGTAATAGTTTCACACTGCAACAACTAAACTGTCAGTAATAGTTTCACACTGCAACAACTAAACTGTCAGTAATAGTTTCCACTGCAACACAACTAAACTGTGTCAGTAATAGTTTCACACTGCAACAACTAAACTGTCAGTAATAGTTTCACACTGCAACACAACTAAACTGTGTCAGTAATAGTTTCACACTGCAACAACTAAACTGTCAGTAATAGTTTCACACTGCAACACAACTAAACTGTGTCAGTAATAGTTTCCACTGCATCAACTAAACTGTGTCAGTAAGTTTCCACTGCAACAACTAAACTGTCAGTAATAGTTTCCACTGCAGCAACTAAACTGTGTCAGTAATAGTTTCCACTGCAACAACTAAACTGTCAGTAATAGTTTCCACTGCATCAACTCAACTGTGTCAGTAATAGTTTCCACTGCAACAACTAAACTGTCAGTAATAGTTTCCACTGCATCAACTCAACTGTGTCAGTAATAGTTTCCACTGTAGCAACTAAACTGTGTCAGTAATAGTTTCCACTGTAGCAACTAAACTGTGTCAGTAATAGTTTCCACTGCAACAACATAACTGTGTCAGTAATAGTTTCCACTGCAACAACTAAACTGTCAGTAATAGTTTCCACTGCAACACAACTAAACTGTGTCAGTAATAGTTTCACACTGCAACAACTAAACTGTCAGTAATAGTTTCCACTGCATCACAACTAAACTGTGTCAGTAATAGTTTCCACTGCAGCAACTAAACTGTCAGTAATAGTTTCCACTGCAACACAACTAAACTGTGTCAGTAATAGTTTCCACTGCAGCAACTAAACTGTGTCAGTAATAGTTTCCACTGCAACAACTAAACTGTGTCAGTAATAGTTTCCACTGCATCACAACTAAACTGTGTCAGTAATAGTTTCCACTGCAACACAACTAAACTGTGTCAGTAATAGTTTCCACTGCAACACAACTAAACTGTCAGTAATAGTTTCACACTGCAACACAACGAAACTGTGTCAGTAATAGTTTCCACTGCAACACAACTAAACTGTCAGTAATAGTTTCCATTGCATCAACTAAACTTTGTCAGTAATAGTTTCACACTGCAACACAACGAAACTGTGTCAGTAATAGTTTCCACTGCAACAACTAAACTTTGTCAGTAATAGTTTCCACTGCAACAACTAAACTGTGTCAGTAATAGTTTCCACTGCATCACAACTAAACTGTGTCAGTAATAGTTTCCACTGCAGCAACTAAACTGTGTCAGTCTTTCTTTGTTTTTTCCTACCATTACACTCCTACTGCTCACCTGTTCAAACCTAAACTTGACAAGAGTTTCAAAGTAAAGCAGTTTCAAAGTAAGCAGCTGATGTCACTACATGATCCGTCCAGCTTCATTAAACCATTTAAAAATAAATCCAGTTTTATCCTTCCAACCATCTGTCAGTCTGTATTTACAGACTCAAATATCTCAGCAGCTATCGGATGGATTTTCATGAGATTCATTTTCACACATTCATGTTCCCTTCAGGATGAATTCTAATCTTCTCCTGATCCTCTGACTTTTCATGTAGCGCCACCATCTGGTCAAAGTTACATTTTTGAACATAGCACAGAGCAGCACTGTGTCCATCTGCAGCCTCACTGAGACTGTAGAGTCTTTGTCTGGTTTTGACTTCAGTCTTGTTGAGATGAAGCGTTTTTATCTGATGGTCTCAGCAGTGAGTCCTGTGTTGAGGCTGTTTATCTGGGACTGGAGATGAAAAACCAAACAGGACTCAACAGCCACAGTTCAAACATTCAGCACACAGACATCAACATGTCTCAGCTTCTCTCTGCTGCCTCTCGGACTCTCAGTCGATGTGAAAATGTTCTTTTCTCTGTTTACTTTCTGTGCTTTTACTGTATGTGTGATATTACCTAAAACAAGTGTGAAGTAGTATTGCGCTGCGAACACAGAACAGCTCTCCTGTCTTTACTAGCAGTTTTAGTTTGATAAACCACAAAAAAATACTTTTCTAGCAGTCAAACAGTGGCACAGCAGGACGGTGAAGTGAGTAAAAGTGATGAACTGTGTTTCACAACTATTAACAGCCAAAATAAATCAGAACAGACAGAAAATCAAAGAGACACTGAGCTGCATTGAAACTGTTAGAGACTTGAAACAACCTGCTTTTGTTTTTGGTGTTTTTGAGTGTTTTTGATGTCATTCATAGCTACAGTTAAACTTAAACAGCACGTTGTTCATCTTTAGTTGGATTAAATCCAAACCAGTCATGGTGTGAAGTCATTTTACTAAAACTGGATTCTAGTTTCTCAAGTGTGATAAATTCCTGCTCATTGTTTTAACTACAGCTCCAACAATTAGCCGATTAATCGATTAGTTGTCAACTATTAAATTATATTATTGTTATATTAACTATTTTGATAATCGATTAATTGTTTTGAGTTTAAATTTCTCTGATTCCAGCTTCATAAAAGTGAAAATGTTCTGCTTTCTTTAGTCTCTATGTCAGTAAACTGAAGATCTTTGTCTTTGATGACGTCGTCTCTGAGAAACACTTGATGGACCAAACAACTAATCAATTAATCTAGAAAATCAGCGACAGATGAATCAATAGTGAAAGTAGTTAGTTAGTTGCAGTCCTAATCTGAACATGATAGTAATCTGAATATTTATGGGTTTTGGGCTTTGAAATTGTGCATTTTCACGGTTTTGTGATGTTTTATTGACTATATGATGAATCGATTATTCATTGGGATGAATTGATGACAGTAATAATTATTATTGTCATTGATCCTTTTGTAAAACCAGAGAAACACTGTGAATGTTTAGTTTCTTGGCAGATTCAGACACAACTACCAGGAACATAAACAGGAAGATGAAGTTGTGTGATGACAGATTTGTTTTCTCTACAATCGCTTTACAAGTTGCGACCAGATGTTGGTGTTTTGAAGCCGTGGAAGCCGAGAATGAGGGAAGACCTTTTAAATATTTAATGTCTGCGCTGACGTCCGTCTCTCACAAGTGCATCACAGAGAGAACATCCCTTAACTTCCCCTCACATTAACCCTTTAGACCTGAAGAACTGATGAACATTAAACTGCTCTGAACCGTCAGAGAGGCCGGAAGCATCTGACTGATCTCACTGGAGAATATTCTGCATGAAAGGATGATGAGAAATAATAGAAGAAAAATAATGAGCAACGATTAAACGTAATTTTTAAGAAGAAAATGTCCAAATTCTCTGATTCCACCTTCTTAAATATGAATATTTTCTGGTTTCTTTAGTAAACCGAATGTCTTTGTGAACAAAACAAGACATTTGAGGACGTCGTCTTGGTCTTTGGGAAACACTGATTAAGATTTTTTCACCTTTTTCTGACATTTTATAGACCAAACAACTAATCAATTAATTGACAAAATAATCAACAGATGAATCGATAATAATAAATATTGGTAGTTGCAGCTTTAACTCATGTCCCTGTTGGCTGTTCACCTGCATGACACATGTAACGGATGTAACTGGGAGCTACAACATGAGCCGTTAGCTGTTAGACTCTCAACTATCACTGATCAACCCGGTCGCCAGAAGAAAACGTTGGCATTGAACGTTTCTGCAAACCACAGAAACGTTGAATATCTACGTTTCAACACGTGAAATACATATCATATCAACATTTCCTGTTGAATAATGATGTTTTATGGTGTGACAATGCTGTGGTTCAGGTCTGGTTAGGTTTAGGCACAAAGACCACTTGGTTAGGGTTAGGGGGAAGATCATGGTTTGGGTTAAAATAAAAGGGGTTACGGTTAATGGTTAGGGTAGGGTTAGGGTTTTATTGTTAGGGGTTAGGGTTTAGGGTTTAGGGTAGGGTTTAGGGGTTAATGGTTAGGGTAGGGTTATGGTTTAGGTTAGGGTTTAGGGGTTAATGGTTAGGGTAGGGTTAGGGTTTTATTGTTAGGGGTTAGGGTTTAGGGTAGGGTTAGGGTTTAGGGGTTAATGGTTAGGGTAGGGTTAGGGGTTAGGGTTAGGGGTTAGGGGTTAGGGTTTAGGGTTAGGGTTAATGGTTAGGGTAGGGTTAGGGGTTAGGGGTTAATGGTTAGGGTAGGGTTTTATTGTTAGGGGTTAGGGTTACTGTCTCACTAAAAAAGCTGGTTTTCTTGCCAGAAGACAGAAGAACAGCTGCAAATGTCCTGACGTCTCGCTAAAAACACCCACTTTTGTCAGTTGAAATGGGAAGCGGGCATTGGTTTCGGTTTTAAGATGGACTGTGTTCTCTGCTGATTTCCAACTTACTGACCATCCACCTCTGACCCCCCCCCCCCCCCCCCCCCCCCCGCCCCCCCCCCCCCCTCCTCCTCCTATACAGGAAAGATCAGCTCATATAGATCACATGTGAATTACATCACTTTAGAAATGTTGAGATGATACGTATTCCACGTGTTGAAACGTAGATATTCAACATATCTGTGGTTTGCAGAAACGTAAACTGCCAACGTTTTATTCTGGCGACCAGGCTGCACTGATCACTGTCATACTGAAGGAAACTTAAACATGTGATGGTTCTCAGGCAGGTTCTGCAGCTTCTTTTTTCTCTGGTTTCTAAACAGAGTCATGGAGGTTTACTGGTGATGACATCAGAGATGATGATGGAAGTGAACGTCACGCTGAACGATATCGATATGTGCTTCGTGTCCGTGTGTTCAGATCTGACGTGGATGAGCGATGTGTGAAGAGCTTCTTAATAAAGTGTGACGAATACCTGCAGGATGTGATGTGTGTGTGTGTGTGTGTGTGTGTGTGTGTGTGTGTGTGTGTGATCCTCTCAGCATCGTCACTGTGTGCTGTTGGGTTTTGAATAATGGGCCGTTCTGCTGTGTCTAAACCACCTGATAGGATCTGCATAATGATCAGAGATTCCTGTGTAATTTATGGCTGCAGAGGATCTTTTGTGATGTTCAGTGATACTGTGTTTGGATTTGAATAATAGCATGAAGGCAACACAGGAAATGAACAGAGAGCAGCTATAGAGAGGAGATTAATGGCCCTGTGTGTGTGTTTGTGTGTGTGTGTGTGTGTGTGTGTGTGTGTGTGTGTGTGTGTGCATATAAAGGGGGTACTTTGCTCCAGTTTGAGGTGTTTTATTTCACGTTCTTACATAATATGAGACACGTTTGCTGCTTTAATGATGCAAACAGGATTCAGTGAGTTTATACAGTGAAACATCACTGACATTATGACATCACGTATTTAGTCTTGTGAGTTCACTCTGCATCTTTAGCTCGACCATCAGACTGAATTTAACCTTTCATGCATGAATTATAATAACCTCAGGCAGTGTTTTTATTCCTCTTTAGGCATGAAAACAAATATTCAAACGGATGATTAATTGTCATTTTCTCCCAACATAAAATCAATACTTGGAAATTTTAACAATTGTATTACTCCTTAGTTGTTATTTGATGTTACAAAATTCTATTTACCTGCAAGAGTTTATTACTATAGAAGGAGTGGCAAGATATTCCGGCCGGCAGGCGGCCATCTTGGTTTTGAGTAATTTGTGTTGTGTTATTAAGGCTGGCCAGTGGATGGCAGCGTATGGGACGACACACTAGAGTCCAACTATACCATTAAAACCCCATGCATATATAAGAACAGCTGTCCGCTGTAGTGACCGCTATGCATGAAAGGATTCATGTTAAAACCAGTAAAAAAA
>NC_089520.1:745555-768055 GCF_963924715.1 Thunnus thynnus
GCTTTGGGTGCTGCTCCGGCCCTAGCAGTAAACCTGGCCCCAGGTGTCCCTGCACCGCCCCGGCCCCCGGCCCCGCCCTCAGCCTGCCGTTCTGCTGCTCTCTGATTGGCTCCAGAAACACCACATGCTTGTTGGTACTGACCTTGCGGCCCGGGCCCTCGGTGGTGGCCGGCGGGGTGGGGGTGAGGATGGAGGACTGGGCGCTGCCCGTCCCTGCCTCCTTCCCCTGGCTTGGGGTGGCGGTGGCGGGGGGCGGGGCCCTCGGGCAGGGCGGGCAGCGGCAGGGCGTCAGGTACAGGTACATGAGGACCAGTACCAGGCTCACCACACAGCCCAGCAGGGTGGTGAAGCCCGTGTTGAAATGCTCGTGAGACTCGCTGTCGTGATGCGGCACCACCGTCACGTTGACCTCCCGCGTTTCGTTGCGCTGCTGCCGCTGGTCCAGCGCCATGCACCAGTAGATCCCAGAATCCTCTGCACGTGCCGCCACGATCTCCAAGCTGCCGTTGGCGAACATCTTTAGCGATCCGTTGTTCCCCGGCGGCGCCACGTACTCCTGATTGGGTGACACCCAGAGAAAGGTCACGTGCTGTCCGGTGAGGGAGGTCACGCAGTGCAGCAGCACCGCCTTCCCCGCGCCGACGGACACGCTGCCCTCCTGCGCCTGACGCAGCACGGTCATGTTGCATTTTTCAAAGTAGCGGTTGTGCTGGAAGAAGCGCACCGTTCCTCTTTGTATCCCGTAAACCAGACAGGTGTGTTCCTGCCTGAAGTCTCTGACGGAGGAGAATCCTCTCTGCTCCCAGTAGCGGAACAGAGCGTACATGGAGCACTCGCACACCAGCGAGTTGTTGTGAAGGTACAGGCCGCTCTGGACCGCGACGGGGAGGTTGGAGATATCTTCCAGGGGCAGTTTGGGCAGGCGGTTGGAGGACAGGTCGAGCATGGACAGGTGAGGGTGGCTGTGCTCCTGGATGGTGAAGAAGGGGAAGTCGGTGAGGCGGTTGTGGCTGAGGTAGGCCCTGCGGAGGCCGCCCAGTCCGGCCAGAGCTCTGCTCTCCACATGGATGATACGGTTGTTGAACAGCAACAGCTCCTCCAATCCGGGCAGCTCTTGGAAATAGTGTTGCTCCAGAACATGAAGCTGATTGGACGACAGGTCCAGGTGTCTGAGCAGGGCTCCGGAAGCGTTTCGAAAGGCCCCCGGCTGAATCGTAGTCAGCTGGTTGTGCGCTAACCGTAACGTCTCCAGCCGAGAGAGTCCTCCGAAGCAGCCCCCCTCCAGCTCCACCAGATGGTTGTGGCTCAGATCCAGAGTGACGGCAGAGACGGGCATCTCCGCGGGGACCCGCTGCAGACCCAGGGCCGTGCAGCTGAGGATGTCCGAGGCGCACAGACAGGAGGGGCCCCCGGCCTGGACGGGGCTCAGCTGGGGGAGCTGCAGACACACTAACAGCACGACCGCGGAACACCAGGACGACGCTGCTGCGAGCACCGCCGGAGCCACCGCACCCTGAAGAAAAGCAGCGCTCCAACCAACAGACACCATGATGCCACCAGCAGGCCACAGATCTGTTACACACTCAGCCTCACTGCTGCTTCAAGTGATCTTTCACATCCTTCATGCTGTGTGATTCAAATCATTCTGATGTCATTTAAACATAAAAAGACTCCCGATCAACAGACACAGCGCTCTGTATGCTCTTGTTTATCATCTTTTGTCCTGTATCAGTGTCAATGTCTCAACCCTTCACTCCTGCCTGATCCTCTCACATGTAAGACGATCCTCATTTACTCTGCAGCGTTTGAGCCACAGGGGCACAAACTAAATGTCAGCGTGTCGCTCGCTCGCTTTCCTTTTGCTCCGGCTGCTGTTTGTTTTCGTCTAACCCGGTTAATGTTGAATGAGGTGATTGCATCTGCGTCCACCTGCCAGCGTGGCAGCCAACCAGAGGTGTCTGCAAAAAAAAACCCTCTACAGGCGCAGGTGTTCCAGTGTAAACAAACACATTCCTTCTGCTCCGTGTTCAGCAGGGTGGAAACAATAAAAGGACTCTTATACGGCACCCTGGGGCAGCGAAGGTAAAAAAAAATGAATATTTTAGTTTAAAGATAAAGAAGATAAAAAGTTTAAGGCTCCTCCAGGTGTTCAATTATAACATCCATCACTCAGAATCAAGACTCTGTATCTCCACAACAAGATACTTTTATCAGCTGGTTCAAATCTGCCTTTTTATTCCTCGTTTTGCAGGAAAAACAAAAGCTTCACACGGACGTTAAACTCATCTTCCTCCCTCGCTGCTCTTCACTCAGCGACTCCCGGCGTGATGGAGGAGCCTGCTCTCAGTTGTAGCATCTCAGATTTCCAAAAGAAGTCAGCATCCTTTCTGCTTCCAGCTCTCCCTCCCTCTCATCCCTCCGGCTCATTTCATCCAGAGCCGTGCCTTCTCTTCTTCTTCTTCTTCTTCTTCTTCTGTGTTTCAGCGGTGGGAGGATGAGAGAGAGCTCTGTGTGAAATCCCAAACATCCAACATGCAGCTGCTCCTCTCCTCCAACACACTGCTGCTAATGAAAAGTTGTAGTTGGTCCTCTGCAGATGTGTGGGAGTGTCTCTGATGGATCCAGATGTGTGTGTGTGTGTGTGTGCGCGCCTGTGTGTGTGTGTGTGTGTGTGTGTGTGTGGAGCTTCAGTCTCTGCTTCCTGTCGTCTCTCAGCTCCAGTGTTGAGCTGTGTCTGCTGCTTCTGGTGCTTTCCCAGCTCCTCCACTCCGGTTTAATCCTCCTCCCTCCCCCCTCTCTCTCTCTCTTTCTCTCTCTCTCTCTCTCTCCTCTCTCTCCCCTCAGCATCCTCCGCCCATCTCAGACCCTCCTCCTCCTCCTCCTCCTCCTCCTCCTGCTGTTCTTCTCTTTTCACTGAGTCGCTTTCTTTCTATTTCTATTTCTGTTTCAAGCTCTTTCGCTTACACTTTCTTGTTTTCATCGTCTCCCTCTCTCTTTCTCTCGCTTCTCTTTTGCTATCACATCCCTCTCTCTCTCTCTCTCTCTCTCTCTCTCTCTCTCTCTCTCTCTCTGTCTATGTTACCACATCATGTATATTATAGGGGGATCCTAGAGGGAATTTGATTGGCCGGAGAGAGATGCACATGAGAGGCACGACTGTCTCTTCTCTTCTTCTTCTCTCCTCTCTTCTCCTCTTTTCTTCTTCTCTCCTCTTCTTCTCTCATCTTGTCTCTTCTCTTTATTCTCTCTTGTTTCTGACGTTTTTCTGTTTTGACTGAAACATCTCAGCAACTATCGGAGGGATTGTCATGAAATCTGGTTCATACTTTCATATTCTTGTTCATATCTGAGCACCATCATCTGCTCAGATTTGTAACTTTTCTGATACTTTGGATCAGAGTTTTTCAGCTGCAGACCTTCATGTTTCCTGTAGCGCCATCATCAGGTCAAAGTTTATCTAATACTGTGGTTGATGAACAGCGAGGTGTGATGTCACCCGCTCATCATCAGCACCATCTTTAGCTAAACCGTGCTAACAGGGTAACATTAAACTTAGTGAAATAAATACTGTGACGATAGTCCCGGAGCAGGTGAGCCAGCTGTCAATCACAGCTGTCAATCAACACCCAACACGGCAGACATCAAAGCTACTAGAAGTCTTCAAATCTTATTAATGGAACAATAATTTCCAAAATGACCACCAGCACATTATTAGAGTGTCTGAATGTAGAGTTGGCACACACACAGCGTGCAAAGACTCTCATTGGTCAAAATCCAAGTGGTCATTAACTCATGAAAGTCACGTCTGCACGGGTGATGTTTTGTATGTTGGTGTGTAATGAAATAACCTCCTGCTGGTCGTCTGCTCATCTCTCTGGTCTCAGCGTTTGGTGTGAACATCTTAATAAAGCCTGATAAGACCTGAGTGACTCGTTGACTCAGTGTTTGTAGAGAGCAGTCGGAGCAGCTAGCGGCTAGCAGCTAGCGGCGGCCGGCGGCGACACTTGAAGCTTCTTCAGCCTGAAGACGTGAACTCTGCTGCTCAGATCGTATTTCACTAGTGAGGACGTCTCTGTTGAAAGTGAACCAGGTCATCAGTACTTGACATTCAGACTGTGACTCCTCTTAATTGAATTCACTCTAACAAGCTGCTCTTTGTAGATGTGACTGTTTTAAAGACAGAAATCATGTTTCTCTCTCCCGCCTGTAGATGTCTGATGCCTCGTTTGCATAATTATTCTGTAACCTTTATGTGACCTTTAGTTATACAGACACAAGACGGACTATGAGACCGGGAGCGAGCAGGTGTAACTGATTTAAATCAGCTTTATTCAGTTTGACAGGGAAGTCTTCCTCTTCATCCTCTCTGGAGGAGTTTTTCTGTCAGGAAATCACCGGAAGCAAGTTAAACTGATTTACTGCATCTTCCCAGAACAGACGTCACAAAGTGTCTCAAACTAATGAAAGACAAAAAAAATAAAATGCTCGAGGTAAAAATAGATGAAAAGAACATCAGTCAAAGTCTCTTTTAGAGCGTCCGATGATCTTCCACAACTTCAGAGAGTTCAGGTTCGAGTCTGCTGATCAGACCTCAGAGGGTGTGATGAGGAGATCAGGATACATGTGAATGATAAAAACATGAGTAGTTTATGTGTTTATTGTAACATGCATGTTAGAGTGAGAGATCTAACTCTCTGTGTCTGCCTCCCAGCATGACTCTCACTTCCTCTGACTTGTTTCTTGGCTTCTACGTTGCTGCAAACTCGTCATTTTCAGCCACATTCAGTGTTCCTCTGCTTGTAGCCGACGTCGTGTCAAACACTGTTTAACATGCTCCACACACACACTCATTCATTTCATAGCTCTGTCCGTAAAACATTAAGTTTATTAAGTTTGTTTCTCTGCGTCTCTGCCGTCACTTCATCCACCTTTCATTTCATTAGTTTACTTATGACGGTGAACATGAATCTGTCAGTGCGGCGTGTTCACCAGCTGGCTCCTCCTCAGCTGCACTAGTGAGACGTTCTGAAACCAGCGGAGAGATACTGAAAACAACAAGACACCATGAAGACAACAACAATAATCAAAATCAACAATAAGACAAAGATACGATATGATATGATAATCATGTCCAGCTCTATATACTGGAATATCTTTACATGATTTCCAGTTAAAAACTCCTTATTTATCTTCTACTGGTCCTTTATGCAGCCCCTCAGTTCAGCCTCTGTCTCTAACAGGCCGTTTTAGCTCCTGTCTCTTTAAGGCCCCGCCTCCTGATGAGCCCACTCTGTTCTGATTGGTCAGCTTCAGGAAGCTTCCTCCGGCTCCAGAGGCTACGTAAACAAACTATAGTAGTACAGAAGTGATGTAGGAGGTTTCAGGACGTCCTCTTTAAAAGATGCTGTTACAAGTTAGTGAAACGGTGACGTCACACACGTGATGTCACTGAGGTCCTCACGAGGATAGAAAAGTGTGTGTGTGTGTGTGTGTGTGTGTGTGTGTGTGAATGTGCTGAGCTGTCTTTGTGTCTCGGTCACAGTGTGTGTTTCATGTTGATTTCCTGTCACAGGGGATTAAGATCACACACACACACACACACACACACACACACACACACACACACACACACACACACTGTTTCCTGCATCAGATCCCAGAACATGAAGTCAACATTACTTCAGATGGTTTCACTCTAATAGAAGTTATCAGCAGGATGATCTGCTGCTTCTCATGTCGACAGCAGCTGAAACAGACACTGACTCTACTTATTAATAATAATAATAATAATAATTAGGGATGCATGATATTGGATTTTTTCCAACTCATTGTGGTCGATACTGATATATGCTCATATTATTTTCCAGCTGGCTGAGGAGACTATAATGCATGCAGCATAGATTATACTAATTATGATCAATAAAGACAATATATGAAGGAAGAACTTAGGAAGACTGGAGTTCAGTAGCTCAGCATTAAAACTTTAATGAAGCTGCCAAGTGGGAGCAGCAGTAGAGTTTTCATTGAGTTTATTAGACAGACAGGATTAACGTGCAGGATTTAATCTCTGGTCCACACTCCGGAGCAGAAGGTGGTGCTAATGCACCTAATACGCTGGTTGACAACCGCCGTTATAAACCAAAAAGAAGAAGATTTTTTCCCAAACAGAGTGGTACATCCTGTCAGCCGAGGTGTTTCCTATCTGTGCAGCCGAACACAGCAGCTCCTCGACGGACTGTTTCACCCAAAGTGATTTACAACAAACAAAAAAACAATAAACAATAAAAAACTAATAAGATAAAAAGAGGTGACATCATCAGGAGATTAGAAAGATAATACAGGTAATAAAAACAGCTGATAACAGTAAAGAGCAAATAAAAGGTTGAGTTCATTAAAAGAAACAGAGGAAGTTTGTCTGACATGGTGCAGTTTGTTCCAGATGTTTGAACAGCTGCAAGAAGCTGCTTCATCAAACTTTGTGCATTTGATTTGTTGCACATTTAACAAACGATCTGAGAGATACGAAGACGCTTTAAAACAAGTTTAACGCTGATGTTTACAGTATGTATCCGAGTCTGAACTCAAACCCAAAATTATTCTCAAAGTGGTGAAACAGTTCACATTTACAGTTTTTATATGACAGCAGCAGAGACGTTCAGTAACTGGTTCAACACACAGTCAGCAGATAAAACCTCCGATGACCTGCGTTAGTTTCAGCTTCTGTCCTGACAGGAGCAGGAAGACTGGACGTAGACTACTGATGTATGGTGGACTGTCATTTAGTCCTACAGACGTGTTTTTATTCAGGGATTCAAGCAGCTTTATTTGTCACATACACAGAAATATAAAGTAGAAGAAGCAGTGAAATGAAGGGAAGCTCAGTGACTGTGCAGGAAAAAATGACCAGTGCAAGATGAACCCATATAAATATATATATTAATCTTAACGTTAGCTAAAAACTAAATAAACATCCTCAGCAGATTCTACCAGCGTTTAGAGTTAAAACGAGCAGGAAACAATCAAACTGTGTGTGTGTGTGTATGTGTGTGTGTGTGTGTGTGTGTTGAGGATCCGGATGTCCTGAGGACAGAAACTCCTCTTCAGTCTTTGGGTTTTGGTCATGTGACTGCAGAGGCGTCAGCAGCATCGTTGTTGTTGTGTGAAGTGTTGGAGGCGTCCTGCAGGGAGGGGAGAGATGTTCCGGTGGTCGCAGGCGGTGATGCTGCCGTAGAGGGCGGTGATGCTGCCGTAGCGGGCGGTGATGCTGCCGTAGAGGGCGGAGCAGCTGTCGTAGAGGGCGGTGATGCTGCCGTAGAGGGCGGTGATGCTGCCGTAGCGGGCGGTGATGCTGCCGTAGAGGGCGGTGATGCTGTCGTAGAGGGCGGTGATGCTGCCGTAGAGGGCGGTGATGCTGCCGTAGAGGGCGGTGATGCTGTCGTAGAGGGCGGTGATGCTGCCGTAGAGGGCGGTGATGCTGCCGTAGCGGGCGGTGATGCTGCCGTAGAGGGCGGAGCAGCTGTCGTAGAGGGCGGTGATGCTGCCGTAGAGGGCGATGATGCTGCCTGTCAGGACCCAGCCGAGGAGATGAAGGTCCTCAGGATGGAGGAGCTGATCAGTGAGTGTGTGCTGGGTGTGAAGAGTTCAGGTCTTCGTTCAGAGTAGGGCTGTGCAACATGACGATACATATCGTTTGACGATAGAAAAATGTATATCGTTTCATTTTATATCGTTTATATCGTGGTGTCGCAAATCACACTCTTTACTGCGATATCTTTCATCATTTGACGACGCTTTCTGTTCTTCCGCACAGTCGGATGTGAGTCAAAGGACGAAGGCAAGACGACATAAACACCTAAGAGAGGGGCTACTTCTGTCGTATGGACGTGGTTTGGGTATGAACAGTCTGACACGGCTGCAGACCGGTCCCCTCGTCAGACTCAAACACCTCTAACCTCTTTCACCACCTGTGCAAAAGTCATGTCAGAGAGTACGAGGAGAGTCTACGGATGAAAGAACAGCAGAGCGCTGAACTCCAGACTGAGAAGCTTTGACCCGCAGCACAGCATATAGCACAGATTCACCGTCAGCAGGAGGATTCATGTAACATGTAAACAGAAACAGGCCTTTCCATGTGCTCATTTTATATCAAATATTCATTCATTGAATTTACATAAAATGTGCTGTATGGTGAGATTTTGGTCATATCAGGGTCAGGTTGTTGGACCGGCACCTCGGTGGGTCCAGATGTTAACAGCAGCCTCGGGGAGTTACTGGTCTGGAAGTCACTCAATCCTGTCTGTGGTTCAGATATCTTGATTCATCTGAACAACTGTCCTGAACACAAAGATAATCAGTTAATAATTATATAAAATCCTCACATCTGAGAAGCTGCGATCACACAACAGTCACGTTGTTTTCTTGAAAACATTAATTGTTAATTTTCTTTCAATTGACTCATTAATGTTTCTTTAGATGGAAACAGCAGCAGGTCAGAGGTCAGAGGTCAGACACTGATCAGCATTTCTTCATTTCATTCATTTAAAACATCAGCAGCCATGTTGATGTGTAGATTTATTATTGAACATAAAACCAGAATATCTGCTGAACCGTCAGTCACATGACTGTCTCTCTGCTCGTTATTCACATAACAAACGTTTTCTTTTCATTCATGTTGAAGTCATTTTTATTTGCTGCTTGTATAATTTTCCGTGTCAATCTGAACGCGTTGCCCTTTTGTTGGTTTCTAATTAAAGAGGAGAGAACAATGGACGTGTTGTTGGCTTGAAACAGGACGTTGACATTTCAGCCTGAACGCTGTGACTCACTGCTCCTCTTTACAACATGTTCTCTACAGCTGCTCCCAGTACTAACCCAGTACTAACCCAGTACTAACCCAGTACTAACCCAGTACTAACCCAGTACTAACCCAGTACTTTTACTCAAGTACTTTACTTTATAAACTACTTTATACTCCCACTTCACTACGTTTCAGAGGGAAACTACATGTATGTTTTATTTCTCTGTTGGTTTAGTTATGTAAAGGATCTGAATGCTTCTCCCACTGCTGCCGTCCTCCAGTCAGGCTGATAGTTTGATAAGCTGCTGTCAGTCATGTATTGTCTTATTGAAACAAAAGAAAGAGAGAGAGAGAGAGAGAGAGAGAGAGGAGGAGGAGGAGGGGAAGTGAGGACAGGATGAAGGATGAAGGACGGAGGAGGAGGAGGAGGAGGAGGAGGAGTCTCTGTGTGAAGTGTCACGGCGGCTGTAGTGAGAAGGTCACAGCAGATTTTACAGGAAAATGTCACCGTGTGTCCCGGTCGGAGTCCTGCGAAGAACACAGAGAGAGAGAGAGAGCTCAGCAGGAAGTAAAGCACGCTGACTGAAGCCCCGCCCCCCTTAGTTACTGTTGCTACGACTGTCAATCAAACTGTTTGATAGATATAAAGATAGATATAAATAGATAGATATATAGATATAGATATAGATAGATTTATAGATAGATTGATAGATGATAAATATATAGATTTATAGATTGATACTTTATTTATCCCAAAGGGAAATGAAAATGCTTCAGCTGTCACTCAACATAAATTAAACCAAAATACAAAAACAAAACAAACAAATGCAATTAAAGACTAAATTACACATTTCTGACAGTACAAATACAGTTTATAGTAACCATAGACTGAAAAAAATATGGACGTCGTCACCGTGACGTCACCTGTTGGTTTGTGAACTGCCGTTCTGAAGCCTCGTGTGAAGCGGTTTGACCGTCGCCATCTTCGATTTGGCCGTCGCCATGTTTGATTTTTGGTGCCAGAAGTGACCATATTTGGACAAGAGGGTGGGGTTGACCATAGCGCTAGCTGTTAGCGTGGTTAGCACGGTGCATTTACAATCTATGGTTAACAGTGATCATGCTAATGCTAATGCTAATGCTTGCTAGCGAAAAACAGGCCTAAAAATGTTAAAACAAAATGTACTCACCGCAAAAACTGATCATCCGACTCATTGATGGATCTTTTATTAAAACCAAAAGCTGAACAAGATGTTTTTAGGCTGTTTAGTGAACTGAAAACAGTGTGAAATAGCAGCAGCTACGCCTGTACGCAGTGGTTACGTTACTTAAGCAACGTTGTCACCGTGGTAGCGACTTCTCAATCACAATGTAGCCACGCCCCAAAGCATACGCTGCTTTTTTGTCAATTTTAAATTAAAAGGGACCATAATTTACAAAATGAACATCATGCTGTATTGAAGAGGACTTGAAACTAGAGATTGAGATCATAAACTCATCAGGAAACAGTTCACTGAGGTAATAAATCAGGAGAGAAGTAGCGTCATTTTCTCATAGACTTCTATACAACTGGACTTCTTTTAGCAGCCAGTGGAGTCGCCCCCTGCTGGCCGTTAGAGGGAATGCAGGTTTTTGGCACTTCCACATTGGCTTCATTTATCAGCCCTGGAGGTTTCTGCTTGATAGTAACATTGCAGACAATTTTAATTTTACATTTTTTAAAAACGAGTCTTTGATTATAAACAGAAGCAGACAGTGAAAGTTGATTTCATCCAGTGAAATAACAGCTGGGACTGATTGTATTAACTGTAGCTCATTACATCTGCGTTAAACCGGCTAAATACCTCCGTCCATAAACGCCAGAACAGGTCGTTCTCCTCCTACTGGGCGGAGGACAGACCAGCAGGTCAGTCTCAGAAAACCAGCGAAGAAGAAACGGTGTCCTGTTTCCTGACATTTAGTTTATGGCAGCAGAAGGTGGTAGATAACTACATTTAACTACGTTTAACTCTGAACACACTGCAACACCAAGCCAGCGTTTCACATTTACACCCTCTGGAGGACATTTTGGAAAACGGCGGTTTAGTCTGGACTGAGGAACAAAACGGAGAGAAGAAGAAGAAGTGTTCATGAATTCAGTCAGCTCGGACACGGTGTGAGCTAACATCAGCTCCATGAGTCGGTTGATCGTCTCCAGCTGAGTTTTGAATGCTGACTTATTTTAAAAGTGTCATAAATATGCACCTGATGGCTACATACATGATGTCATGCTAACAGACTGAAGCTAAAGCTAAAGCTAAATCCTCCGCCGGTGAGGATGATGAAGACGCAGCTGGAGCGAAACGTGTCTGATGCATAGACTGGATATAAAGATGGACGTCATGACGGCTCCTCAAAAGTGAAGCCAAAACATCTGGATCGCCGCCTGGTGGCTGCTGCAGGATAGGTCATAAGTCCCGCCCCCTCCATGTTAGCGGATGGGACAGGAGCCAAACTAAAAAATCAAAGTCAAATACGTTTCTCCCAAAGATGGTTTCTGTCATTTCAGGAAGTTCTTATCACGCTGATGTTTGCTGATTTTTCTTATAAGTTAGTTATTTGACGATATAGAAAGGGGGTCTGACGTCATGATTGACAGCTGTGACAGCCGCTCTCAAACCTCCGTCAGGCAGCGGGACGGCTGAGGGGCCGTCATCCCGCCGCCCGACTCTACTGCACACAAGCAAGATGGCCGCTCCCTGAAAGGAGATATTTTGTCTTATATACAGTCTGTGATGTGATGTATCAGTGGAGAAGCTCCCGAGTCGACTCATGTTATTAAATACACTGAAACTGAACTAAAACCAGGACGCACAGTTTTTATCTCTCTGATGTTGAACAACAGCATTAAAACACGAGTCACGCAGCTGTTTTATCAGTTTAATAGTTGATCAGTCGCTGTAATGAAACGTGAATAATATTTCTCACAGGACGCCGAATTGAAGAAAGAAACAAAAAGTAATAATGTTGTTTAGTACGCCGGCATATAACAATGAAATGTAACAAGATAAATATAAATATACCGCAGCAGAGTTATTGATCCATCGTAGCAGCTTCCTGATGATGGACACACCAGAAGAAACTCGCTAGCATAGCAACATTAACGCTACAAACAACCCAGAATGCATCAGTCTCTGTAGAGACGACCCGCCTGCCTATCTGGCCGATATATTTATTAATTCATCTTCTGGTAGCTTAATGTCTAGTTTTATATTTATATTATATGTCATGAAAACATACAGTATGTGTAGATACAGACAGCAGCTCCATGTTCATCACTGACACACCTGCTGTGGCTGGTTACGGTTGCTAAGCTGTGATTGGACGGTAGCTGTTCAGGGGTGGCGTTTGGCTGTGTGTGTGTGTGTGTGTGTGTGTGTGTGTGTGTGTGTGTGTGTGTGTGTGTGTGTGTGTGTGTGTGTGTGTGTGTGTAGGTGGGAGTGTGTAACGTTTCTTCTTTTTTTTACAACCTTCCAGCACAACATCACAGAGTCTGTGGAGCTTTTTACATCCTGATGCATGAAACAAACGTTATTTTTAGAGCGAACAGTAACATGAGGAGCAGCCTGTCATACAGACAAACATCCTGCTGTCAGTGTTCACGTCCTTCTATCTGCCTTTAATCACACGTGTTTATAACGCTGTACAAGCAGATTCATTTAAAGTCTTTATAAATGTTATATTATTACAACTTACTGCTGTATCATCATGTATTATCAGACACGTCAGAACGTCTTTGAGGGTTTGAGGATAAAATTAGTGGATTTTTCTCTGTAAAAAGGAAAATGATCTTCTGTTGTGATGAATATTAATTGGACCAGTATTAATTAATAGTTTAGTCTCCAGAGCTGCAACTGTTTTCATCATCGATTCATCTGCAGATTATCTTCTTGATTAATTGTTTGGTTTATAAAATGTCAGAAAACGGTGAAAAACTGTTTGTTACATTTGACCTTGAACCCAAAATATATAATTTATTATAATGAACAAATACTCACATCTGAGATTTTGGAAGCATCAAATGTTTTTTGGCATTTTGGTGGAAAAATGAAAAACAAGTAAATGATGATCAGAATATCTGCAGATGAATTTTCTTCTAATCTAATATTCTCTGGATGAATATTTTCCTCTAAAGACTGAAATCAGCTGAACATGAAGATGTTATTTGATATCTGAAGTTTGCTTTTATAAACAGGAAGTTGTTTGATTTTCATTCTTTAGTCCAACAACAAAAAAACAAAACTAGATTTAATTTACATTCTTAGTTTGTGAATAAAAACTGAAACTATAGTAACAAAAAAAAACTGCTTCTCTGCTTCCTGAAAGCAGAGAAAGTTGTTGTTGTTGTTGTTGTTCTTCTTCTTCTTCTTCTCCTTCTTCTTCTCCTTCTTCTCCTTCTTCTTCTTCTTCTCCTCCTTCTTCTTCTTCTTCTCCTTCTTCTTCTTCTTTACTAAATTAAATTACTGTCACACAAGAGCAACGCCGACAGTAAATCCTGACAGCTGAGGAATATTGAGGGTTTATTAAACTAGTTTCAGATGATATTCTGTGGATGCATTAACGGCTTCATGGTGAACTCAGAGTCTTTATTTAAACTTCAACACAGTCCTCAAACACTCGTCGCCGGTGGAATCATTCTTCCTCTCTGTCTTTGTTTTGTGCGTCTTGCATCATCGTTGAAGCTCGGCTCTGAGAGGAGACCAAAAATAGTAAAAGAGAGAAAGAGGGCGAGTAGAGTCGGAGTAAAAACAGACAAAAGAGAGAGAGAGAGAGAGAGAGAGAGAGAGAGAGAGAGAGAGAGAGAGAGAGAGAGAGCGCGGAGATATTAAAGATTGATGCGTAGAGGTTGGGTTGAGTGGCGCTGCAGGAGGAGACTGATGGTTCCACATGTCAGAACCAGTAAAGACGGACAGACGAGAGAAGAACTGCTTCCATCCCTTCAGCGTGACCTCCGACCTCTGATGTCATCACGTTTACTGACATCATTTTTTAAGGAAATGTTTGATGCTCCAAGTTCTCAAATGTGAGAATTTGCTGCTTTTCTGACACAGTAACACACAGTGACATCATCACACGTGTAATATTGACATTTGATGACATCATCTCATGCTTTGATGAATGTTTTTCTCTGTTTTTTTGATGTTTTATGGATGAAACCATGAATCTAACGGCGTGTCCTCTTCCTTCCTTCCTGTCAGGGTCTCTCGGGCTGCATCCGTCCTGCTCTCGGACCCCTGCTTCCAGCTGCACTCCATCCAGCACCTGTTGGGGGAGGGAGGAGGGGAGGCCTCCGGCTCGGCGGCCGTGCTCACCTCCACCGCCGCCGCCGCCGCCCGTCCGGTCGTGGGGTCTCTCGGGTCGTCCGTGGCCTCGCCGATCCCCTCGGCCCCCGGAGCCGCCGGCCCTGCGGAGCGCAAACACTTCTCTCTGCACGCATGTGAGTCAAACACGTCTCACACAAGCAGAAAGACATGAGAACATGAAAACCAGCGATATAAACACTGACAGAGATCTCATGAAGCCACTGCAGATACAAGGTCACATGACTGTCGACATGTATTTCCATGTGATGCTACTTTCTACATTTCAGAGGGAAATATTGTACTTTCTACTCCACTACATTTATTTGACAGCTTAAGTTACTTTTCAGATGAAGATTTGACACAATGGATAATATAACAAGCTTTTAAAATACAACACATTGTTAAAGATGAAACCAGTGGTTTCCAACCTTTTTGTCTTTTGACGTCTTACAAAAAGCAGTGTGTAGTCGGGGTCACATTTCACATGTCTATGAGTTGTTAACAGCTCCACCAAATAGTGATTTTTCCCTCTAAACTTCTCACATGCTTTCATTTCAATAAATGTTCAAATGATCCAATATTTCAGCAAAAATCAAAGATTAGAGACAAAAATCATGTCATTAGTTTATTTATGACATCTGTCAGTGTGTCGCCAACAAGACACCATGAAGACAACAACAACAAAGTAAACAATAAGACAAAGATACAAAGATATGATAATCATGATGTGGATCCTGATAAAATGATAAAGAGGAGACATTCTGCACATCTCCAGCTCTATATTTATATTTTGGGGCTCTACTGGAATAAAAACTCGTTTTAGCTCCTGTCTCTTTAAGCCCCGCCTCCTGATGAGCCCACTCTGTTCTGATTGGTCAGCTTTCAGGAAGCTTCCTCCGGCTGTAATTAAAATGTGTAGTTTTGGTTCCTGCTGTAGCTTCTTCAGATGTTCTGAACCTCCTGCGAGTCTTCAGGAGTCTCAGTTTCAGTGACTTTAAAAAGGTATCTGAGTAGAGCTGCAACTATCAGTTATTTTCATTATCGATTTATCTGCTGATTATAAATTCTTGATCAATTGTTTTGTCTATAAAATGTCAGAAAATGGTGAAAAATAGAGCTCAACAGTCAAAAGTCCAAAATATTCACTGACTTATTGATGATTTAAAAGATGACATCATCAGAAGCTGAATAAACTTTAATAAAAGTCTAAAACACTTATTTGATCATCACAATAGCTGCAGATTATTTTTCTGTCAGTTGATGAATCTACTGACTGTTGCAGCTCCTCAGATGAATAATCTGAATGATCTGTTGATTGACAGCCTGATAGACCAGTGGGTTCATGTGGAAGTGTTCCTCTGGGTCTGAGAGGGTTAGAAAGCAGCTCGTTATGTTCTTAACGTGATTTAGTCTTGACTTTCACTGAGCCGAGGGCTGCAGATGTATCCGTCGGGGCTGCAGATGCTTCTGTCGGGGCTGCAGATGCATCCGTCGGGGCTGCAGCTCTGCTTTCGTATGTTTTCTTCTGCTGCACTTCACGTTTCACTTCATGTTTCTGCTGAATGTGAAACATTATTACACACACTGACGGTGATGAAGCCAGTCACAGCCTCTGAAACACAGACATATATACCTATCTATCTATATGTATATACATATATGTAACGGGTATAGGTTGGACCCAATAGCAGCACAAATGACACGGGTATAAACTTTGCAGTCTTTATTTCACACGATGTCAGGGCAATATTAGCACGGTCAGAGAAACACAGTTTTTGAACCCCGATCTTCCACTCCCACAGCAGACAAAGACCAGGGAACAGGCAGGCAGAACTCAGAGTCAGGGACAGAAGGCTGGTGGGTTTACCGGGGCAGAGACGAGGGGCGATGGTCGAAGACAAGCTGATCAGAAACCGGGAAGGCAGTCCAGTGAAGAAAGCAAGACGACTGAGCATAGTAGCATAGACAATCTGACAAAGAGGGAGTGGGCCGAGGCAGCTTATATACTGGCTGATTGCAGATGATGAGCAGGTGGGAGCGCCAGGTGAAGGTGGTTGAACTAATGAGGGGTGTGGCAGAGCAGAGAGTGAGACTGAATGATTGGATGATTGGATAATTCCCACAGCAACAGGTGAGGGGGAGAGCAGACTCTGACACATATATACATATATATAACATATATATCTATATCTATCAACATTAGTTCATATATTGAGCAAAAAGCAGATGAATGATGGAGACTCATCATCACATGTTTTGGTGCATAATGATCCAAAAATGCAAAGTAAAAGAAAATATAACTACTAATGAAGTCAGTTCGTGTAATAATACAAATAACTGTGTTAATGTCATGTGACATGTTGGATGTGTTTTTATTGAAACATCAACAAAAACATTTTCTTATTAGCAAAAAAAACAAACAACAAACAAACAATTCTCCCTCCAGAAACACACAAACATTCAAAAAAGAAAGGAAAAGCAAAAAACTGTAAACAAACAAACAAACAAACAAACAAACACTTCAGTGTCAGTCTGAAAGGATCTGTGAGAGTGAGAGGAGGAGCAGTGAGGAGGATTTGAGTTTCTCCAGTAGAGCAACTAAAGAAGAGAAGGTCACAACATCGACCTTGACTGATAATAAAATAATAAAAATCCAAACGAGTTTTAAAGACACATTTAGAGCTTCTCAGATAAATCAGAGCAGCGTTTGCAGAAGAGAGTCTGCACCGATCACAGCGTCGACGTTTTAACGTGAATATAACGTCAGTCAGGAAGATGTTGTGGTGGTGAGACTGCACGAAACACACAAAGCATCTGTAACGTATGTTTCTCCACAGTCTGAGCTGTCAGTGTGTAACGTGATGGTGAGAATCATCAGAGACTCTGCAGCTCCTCTCGGCTTTACGGAGCTTTATAGTGAGTTTCAGCTCATTGTTTATCTGTCCGGCTGCAACTTTACTGTTCTGGTTCACTCTCAGCGTCTCATAGCGTCGTTTTCAGAGAGAAAAAGCTGTAAAAAGCTGCTGAACACTACCTGTGTGTGGAGCATTTAGCAGATAAAGAGCCAGATATTTCCCTCAGGAGCTGGTAGAGAGCAGAAACAGAGCTAAAGGAGAGTGAATATTGGACAGAAACACGACTCCACATGAATGATAATGTTGCTCCGTAACTGCTGGATGTGAACATGAAAGAGTCTCACACACGTGTTTCAGTCTTTGTCTCCACATAGTTTCGTTTTTTTTCACCACAAATTCAAACAATTAACGACATTTAAGAATAAGAGACGAACAGCCGGCTGACACACGGAGACGTTCAGGGATCAGCGATGAGTTCAAACACAGAGATGGAGGCTGAACAGCAGCCGAGCCGCGCAGCAGCTTTATGTAAAAATATGCAGACATGCAGCGCTGTGTGTGTGCGTGTGTGTGTGTATGTGTGTATGTGTGTGTGTGCGTGTGTGTGTGTGTGTACAGGGGACACGTCGACGCAGCTCCGTCTCTCTGCAGACGCCTCAATCACATTCTCTCTGTGTGAAAACATCAATGTTTAATCATCACTAGCAGATATTCAGGATGAACGAGGAGTAGCAGGATTTCTGAAGTGAGATACAGCGTTAAATGTGTGTGTGTGTGTGTGTGTGTGTGTGTGTGTGTGTGTGTGTGTGTGTGTGTTGGCTGCAAAAAGGCGAGGTGTCCTGGAGTTGAGCTGTCACCAGAGGGGATGGCCTGGTCACCACGGCATCCTCCTCTGTTGCCATGGGAACACAAGCTGTTTCCATGACCACCTCGCATGGCATCATGTGGAGGATTGGTCTGTGTGTGTGTGTGTGTGTGTGTGTGTGTGTGTGTGTGTGTGGAGGTCACACTCGATGAGTTTGAACCTCCTCTCATCTGTTTAGTCCTGTTTCCTCCTGACGGGACGTCACATGATGCAACATAAACTGTACCAGAGGGTTTCTGGGTAAATGTCCGTTACTGACACCTGGACTGCACATTACATTATATATAAATATAATATTTATATTTTTATTATTACATTATATTTCAAGGCAATGAGACTGTATAATACTAACATAATACCAGCATAATACTAACGTAATACTAACGTAATACTAACATAATACCAACATAATACTAACACCAAGAGATCTAATGAGTTATAATTTGAGCTCTAACATTTAGTTCATTGATATAAAATCAATCTGCAATGTAAAAAAAAAATATTTCTTTAGATAGTAAAAAATATTTCTTTTTTTTTAAGTCTTCCACATATAAAAAAACACTTTTACACACAAATACTCAACAGTACATGAATTTAAAATAAATAAATATAATTCATGTAAAAACTGAAGATAAGATCAGCAGAATTAAAATAAATCAAATTAATGGAAAAGCTGCTATAAAATACAGGAAAACAGAAGTGTAAAATAAGATGTATGTATATAACATATATAACATATATAACATGTATATGTTATATATGTTATATACAACATATGTATATAACATATATAACATGTTGTATATATTATATACATGTTGTATCTTTAGATTGTGAACTGTTGCTCGGACCCAACAAGCTAACTGAAGACTGTTGTTTATCATTTTTCAGACCAGATGATGAATCAGAATGAATAATTTCATAACGGCAGCAGACACAGCTGCTTAGATTTAAAGCCGTTTCATTGGTCCGTCTGAGTCATGTGATCCTTGTAGTTTCAGCAGAACTGCAGCTCTTTACATTTATCATTACAACAAAAAATATCTTAACAGGTTTTTTTTTACATATTTGTGGAAAAAGTGTTGGTTGTAAACAGGAAGTGAACAACTCCTCCCTCTACAATAACGTCACCTGACTTCCTGCTTTGCTCTCATCATCATCAGTGCGGCTGCTGGAGGGCGCCGTCACTGACACGTAAACATGACGTCTAACTGCTAGTGATACTACAGACCATTTTTAGTGCCCGCCCACACAGATATTGGACCAATCAAATTCCAGCGCCGACATCGTCAGGTTGGACGCAGATATTGAGTTTGCTGTAGGAGGCGCTGTTACTGCACAATCAGCAAGAAAACTCTCATTTCTTCATTTATTGTGATTTCAGTTTAAATATAAGAAGAATATAAATAAGAACAAACAGAGAGGAAACAAAAATCAATCTTTATTTCAGATTTATTTCTGTTTACCATCAACAGCTGATCGACACACATGAAAACGTGATGAAACATTTCCAGGTCTCTTATTGTTTCTGTGACATAATGATGCACCATGGGAAGGAATCCTGCCTATTCTCAAGGCTTTGTTGGTTTGTGTGTGTGTGTGTGTGTGTGAGTGTGTGTGTGTGTGTTGTTGGTGGAAGCACTCCAGTCCCCACAGCCCTCAATGTATTATGGATGAGACTGTGTGGAGTGTTTTTAGAGGCAAAAGAGAGGCTCAGATGGAAAAACAGAATGATCCTCTCTCTCTCTCTCTCTCTCTCTCTCTCTCTCTCTCTCTCTCTCTCTCTCTCTCTCTCTCTCTCTCCCTCTCTCTCTCTCATTAACCTCCAGTCTCTCTGTTTTTTGCTGCAGATGTTTATTTACCCAAATAAAAGCTGCAAATCAGTGAAAGTGTTGTGCGTCCGAGGCTGCCGGCTCTGCTCCTCGGGGAGAAGAGCTGAGCTGCTTTCTCTCTCTTTTTTTTTTCTGTGCTGCTGTTGTTGTTGTTGTGGAACAACAATAAATAGTACAGTTTGTAATGCAACAGCAACACATTCTGGCTTCAGCCTCCATTTCATTATTTCACTTCATTCAGTAGGTTTCTGATCGTCGCAGCGCTTTAACAAACAGCTGCATGTCTGCAGACCGGCGCTCCGGTTCAGACATTCATGATTGATTCACTCACTCAACTACAGTTACTGATGACACACAACCTGTCAACTGTCAAACATGTAGAAATAAGAAGAAGAGTTTTAAAGGACGCCTGAAAGCTGCAGGTTCAGTATTGATTATAGATCTACTGCAGCGTCACAGCAAAGCAAACAAATACATTTTAAATCTGAACAGAACGTGCTGAACAGCTGTTCTACATAAAATCTGCAGCCTGATTCATCGGTGAAACTGTCGTCGCAGCGATCTTTAGATAAAGTCTTTGTCGTGTAGATTTTAGTCGTTTAAACTACGTTCTTACTGCAGAAGATCTGCAAACTAAAGACAATCAGAGGACTGAATGACCCGAGGTCGTAATCAAGAACAAACTGACCCCCCCGGGGGGGGGGCTGCATGAGTAGGAGTCGGTGTCAATGAATGGAAGTCTGAAGCGTGGGAAAACAGACGACCTTTATACACATCCAGATACTCTGAACACACATGTAGCGATGGTGAGGAATATATTGTTACAGTCAGAGTGTGTGTGTGTGTGTGTGTGTGGGATCTCTGTAGTTACATGTGTTTATTAGCCTCATAGCTCTGCTGTCAGTCCATTGCATCACCAGTTCTACCACCAACAATACTGTTCACTACCGGAGACACAAACACACTGAGACACTGATAGAAAATGAGTCACGATGCAGACGGAGAACAGAAACGCTTCTCTGGAAGATCAGATCATCTGTGTCTCAACCTGGAGGCTTTTATTTCATCTCTCTTCAGGTAGTAATATTGTGAATATTTCACAGATCAGCAGTTTGCAGTGGAGGCTAGCAGGCAGCTAACGAGCTTTACACACCACACAAAACAATTTATTATCATATTATTGGACCAGAACCTCTCAGTCTTTCATGTTTTCAATTTCAACAAGTAGAATCACTGAGGATTATTCTCTGGAGTTGTTTGTGTGCGTGAGTAAACCTTCAGTCTGCAGGAAGTAATAAACAGATGAAGTGAACATGAAGACGAGCAGCAGAGAGATGAAGAGCCGTCGTTCCTGCCGGAGTCACGACTGCGTCAGGATGTCAGACTGTGTTTCCTCACTTCTGACTGATATTAAAACTGAAGCATCTGTAACCAGGTGACACATAAACACATGTAACACCTGAACATCAGTACTGTAGTGTTACACCACCTCCTCAAAAACACATTTTAACGTTGATTTACACAAGAAAACATCAGATTGAGTCATTTCAGTAAGTGTCCGTGTTGCAGTGACGGCGCCCTCTAGCAGCCGTAGTAATGATGACATCAGGTGACGTTATTACAGTGCTTACATACTCAAGAGGCGGACTTGATAACGATTTAATCCGGACCAGGAACTAAATTTAACTGCAACCTGACCCAGACCGCTGTCATCATTCAGCCGCCTGCGAGTCGCCACAGTCAGTAATTAAATGTTGTTGTCGGATGTTAAAAGCTCAAACTGGCCAATGCACAAAAGGAAAGGTTGAAAGAGAAAACGTGTTTAAATAGGAGACATATTCAGCATATTTCCAGCTCTATATTTATATTCTGGGGCTCTACTGGAATAAAAACTCCTTATTGATCTTCTACTGGTCCTTTATGCAGCCCCTCAGTTCAGCCTCTGTCTGAAACAGGCCGTTTTAGCTCCTGTCTCTTTAAGGCCCCGCCTCCTGATGAGCCCACTCTGTTCTGATTGGTCAGCTTCAGGAAGCTTCCTCCGGCTCCGGAGGCTACGTAAACAAACTATAGTAGCAGGATTTCACTTCTTCTCCTTCTTTACTCCAAATGTCAACTTCTCAACAAACAACAAAACAACAAAAAGCAGAATACGTCTCCTGTAAAGATGACTGGACTGAGGGAAACAGTGTCCATAATGACGGCTCCAAAGACTAATACCAGCATCATGTTTTCAGTCTCCAGAGAGTAGTTCTGTGTAAGGCGGACGCTACTGAGCATGTGCAGGAACACGGTTCTGTTTACAGCTTCACCAGCTTGTTGTGCTGCAGATCACAACCTCTGGAAAAGATTTATAATGTTCATCTTCTCTCTTTGTTTCTTTCCCTGGTTCTTATTTTCATTATTTTATGCATGTTCTCAGTTTACGGTGAAGGTTTCTCTGTTTAGTCTGGTCTCATCTCCTCTCAGTCTCTCCTCCATCTTCCTGCAGATATCATGTGTAGTGATTGTTATCTCTCACTGCAGATCAACATGGCAGCTCTCCAACAAGCCAATATCACAGCCCAGACTGGGCTGCACTCCAACGCTGAAAGAGGATCTGTCCGATGGGGGAGGGGGAGGGGGGAGGGGGTTGGAAAGACGAACCAAAAGCAATAAAGTGAGAGAGGAGAGAGAGGAGAGGGCAGGAGAGGGATAAAAGCAGCAGAGAGGAAGTTAAATGTAACAGAAGAGAAGCTCAGACGTAGTTTGTTGGGATGTTTGGTGACAGTTTATTTCAGACAGACAGCGAGACTGAAGACATGAGAAGAGA
>NC_089520.1:773055-790555 GCF_963924715.1 Thunnus thynnus
GAGTACGAGTCAGAGTTGAGTTCAGAGACATCGTGGAAGAACAGTTCGTACACAGACTTGTTTAAAGCTCCGTGTGGAGTTCTGTTCAAATTCAGTTTCGTCTTGTGTTAAACAAACTTGTTGAATGAATTTTACATCCATGTTTACAGCTTACACTCTTCAAATGTGGTTTAATTCAGACCAACATGCTGCTATCCAGCTCAAATAATCCTGTTAACTCACTAATCCAGGTAACTTAGTTCTTTGAAGGCAGTTTGAGGACTGATTAGTTGATCCTGGATGAAGTCGTCTGAGTAACAGTGCGCTCCGAGTTTGAAATAAAGGCAAAATGAGTAGAGACTTGATATATGATTGAAGTGTTGGGAACCTCCCAGCATGCACTGGGGCAATAGATTCATAGACATAAGTCTAATTTTATGTTGCTTCACAAAATATGAGAAGTCAAAGTTCACCAAAGTCAGACTCAACGTGAAGAATCTGAACTGATTCACAATAATGAATCACAGCGGCTCTGTTCAAATTGATTGAATTTGCTGTTTGGAGAGTTGCTGAGACGTTCATGTAGCAGAGACTGTCAGTGAGAATCCAGTGTTGATACTTGAGATAAAAATATAAATATTCAGTTTTTCCGTGCAGTAGAAACTTTATTTTAATTATCCCAGACTAATTAAACTGGTACGTGCTTCTTCTCAGAGACATAAGTTTTTATTTATATAGCACCAAATCATAAAAGTTATCTCAGGGCATTTTTCACATAGAGCAGGTCAACACTGTACTCTTTAATTTGATCTGAACATACAGACATGAAACATATTTTTAAGTTGTCTGTGCATCATGTTACGCTGCTAACAGCTGATTCACACTTTAACTGGAGACTATTTGACTAAATGTAAATGAGACGTCCTGTTTACATTCTTCAGAGCATTATGGGAACTGTAGTTCAAAAACCTGAGAACATGATTATCCCCAAAATCTAAAGACAGACAAGGAACAAAAAATAATAACAGGAGGGACAAAATCCATAAATATGAACTTTTTTCAATATTTTATGACATCGCTGGTGCTCAGCATCTCTTTCATAAACACATCAGCAGACAAACAGACAAAAAACATAGTGATCACAGTTTGAAATTGAAATAACTGCTGAAGCCTCATATCAGCTTCACATCAGCTGTTAAATGACTGTGTGGACACACTGTGGGTTTTGGCCTCCATCACTTCCATTGAAAGCACATTTAAAGGATCTTTTAATATCCAGTATGAACAGGAGGAATGATTACAGACACCTGACTGCTGGTTTAACACACTGGGAACACTGGGAACCCGTCCTTTAAGAAACAAGTCGGAGAGGTTTCAGGAAACGAAGTTGAAAATGTCGCTGCCTGATGAAGTCGTCAGTTTGGACACGCTGATCCTGTCGTCCTTGAGGGTGAACCTGCAGAGCTTGACGGACCGGAGGAAGCCATTTCCTGCTCCTCTCCGCAGAAACCTGATCCCGTAGACTCCACCACCACAGAGCTGAACCGGCCAGAGAAAAGATTTATTATTGATGAGGAACAAAGAGAGGGAGGAGGAGAGAAGAGAGTGGTTTTGTAAATCACTTTTCTGCTTCATCATGCTTCAAGGACCAGTTTATCAAACCAGTACAATAACTTGTACAACAATATTATTAAAGCTATAGTGCAGAACTTTTACATATAAACGAACGTCCGTTACATTCAAGCCCTTGCCGAACGAGTTCACACAATGCTGATGAAGTCTATCACCACCAGATAAATCTCTCTGTATTTCACAGTACACGGAGTTTTTAATCTCATGTTGGGTTTGACATTCCTGCTCCAGCGAGATGAATGAATACTGAGCACCAGAGACGTCCACCAGCTGAGCCAGTTAAGTTCCAGTTAGCTCTCTGCTAACTTCAATGTGGGTAAAATAATTTAATCATCCATGCAGTGATTGACTGCCAATATAAAGATTCATATTAATTCAGTAATTATAGGCTATCAACATAGCAGTATTATTAAATATTGAATGTATTGATTTATTCTGTCAATGTAGCAATATTTATCGATTGATTCATAAACAAATGTAGCCTATACCTCATTGATTCTTAGAAAAGAGTCAAAACAAGTGCTATGGTGGAAAAGCAGTTCATACACAAAGTAAATCACAGCAAAATCTTTATATTTACATAATGTCCATGTTTATAAAAAGCAATAAAGCAGCATATGGTCATTTTTGGAATATCATTGGCTATTTGAAGCATCAGTCATTGGCAGAATCTGTTCCTATTGGCTCGGTCTTTACACGAAAGAAAAGGGGAAGGCACCTCCTTCCAGCGCGGACTCTCGTTGGGTAAAGCAGACTGTGGACAGGACATGGAAGCTCCTATTGGGTCAAGTGAGGTGTCAATCGAAAGGTCAGAGTGCAGCTACCATTTTGATACCAAGATGTAGCTAATGTTTACATGCTAATGTGAGTTATGCAATACCATTACCAGGTGTCCCGTAAATTCTCACATTTTCTGTAAATACTACGTGTAAGATACCGAGTGTGCGAGAGAAGACAGTCAGAGTCACCGCTGAGTCACGATGCTTTATTGGCACTTAGCCTACAGCTAACTGTGCTAACATTGATGCTGTATGGCACTTAGCCTACAGCTAACTATGCTAGCATTGATGCTTTATTGGCACTTAGCCTACAGCTAACTGTGCTAACATTGATGCTTTATTGGCACTTAGCCTATGGCTAATTCTGCTAACATTGATGCTTTATTGGCACTTAGCCTACAGCTAACTGTGCTCGCATTGATGCTTTATTGGCACTTAGCCTACAGCTAACTGTGCTAGAATTGATGCTTTATTGGCACTTAGCCTACAGCTAACTGTGCTAACATTGATGCTTTATTGGCACTTAGCCTACAGCTAACTGTGCTAGCATTGATGCTTTATTGGCACTTAGCCTACAGATAACTGTGCTAGAATTGATGCTTTATTGGCACTTAGCCTACAGCTAACTGTGCTAGCATTGATGCTTTATTGGCACTTACCCTACAGATAACTGTGCTAGAATTGATGCTTTATTGGCACTTAGCCTACAGCTAACTGTGCTAGCATTGATGCTTTATTGGCGCTTAACCTACAACTAACTCTGCTAGCATTGATACTTTATTAGCACTTAGCCTACAGCTAACTCTGCTAACATTGATGCAGTACAATAACTTTGGAGGAACACTGAGGCTAACCATGGAAACCTACAGAAGTTGTATAGAGCACAACTCACAACAATACATTACACTGTTTTTTAACATTTCATTGATATAGCTACCATTAAAACAACTAAACATGAAATGCCTTATTTAATTACTTTAAACTAAACAAGTCACAGTCATGTTGTCACCACTATGTAGGCTTCTTGAAAGCAACCGTGGGCATGTCTCGCATCCTCTACGGTTTTTAGTGCAGACTAAAAAATCCCCAACATGTTATTTCCTGTCCTGAGAACAGAGCCTGCACCTGAACCGTCCCCTCAGAGGAGACCTCCAGCCAGACCCTCTCGTGTGAGGAGAGGAAAAGAAAGAGAGTAATGGAAAGAGAATAACAGCCTGAGGTCCACTTCCACAAACCCACTAATGGGTGCCTTGCAGAGAGGAAATGCTCTCTGCTCCCTGCTCGTACTTGAAAAAGGAAATGACATTCTCTCTAATGTAAGCATTTGTCACATGAGTGGAAAGTCCAATCACTCTGAGTAAGAAGCAGTTAATGGTTTTGAGTTTGCAGTCATTTTATTCTTGAATAGAGACCAGTGAATCTGAATTAAACTCTATTTTCCTTCATTTTGTTTTTGCATTGATTTGGCTGTGTGGTTTAGGACTGACACTAACAATTACTTTCATTATTGATTAAAAAGGACACATACTCTGCACATTTCGAGGTGTATATTTATATTCTGGGGCTCTACTGGAATATCTTTGTATGATTTCCAGTTAAAAACTCTTTATTTATCTTCTACTGGTCCTTTATGCAGCCCCTCAGTTCAGCCTCTGTCTGAAACAGGCCGTTTTAGCTCCTGTCTCTTTAAGGCCCCGCCTCCTGATGAGCCCACTCTGTTCTGATTGGTCAGCTTTCAGGAAGCTTCCTCCGGCTCCGGAGGCTACGTAAACAAACTATAGTAGCAGGATTTCACTTCTCAGATCCATCCGTACATGTTGGAGCTGAATCACATCTGCATTAGTGTTTAACAGGACAGATGTTTATGCGATGCACATGTGATGAGCCGACATATTACTAGAACAAAAGTCATAATAATACAAGAAGAAAAAGTTGTAAAAATATTACTTGAAAAAATAGAAACATTTTAAGAAGAAAAGTTGTAACATTACATGAAAAATTTGGCAAATTACCAGAAAAATTACAATATTATGAGAAAAAGTCAAAATATTACGAGAAAACATCAGAGTAATACGAGAAAAAAGTCGCCTGACGTTTGACTTGCAGGCTTGACTTGTTTTCTACATACGTTCACCTCAAGTCTCTGAACTTCGGCCATGTTTAACATCTGACATCAGAACAGGAAATAAATAACAGAAATGATTTTTACCCTTTAAGGTGTTGATTGAAGATGATGTCCTCAAACGTCTTGTTTTGTCTGATCAACAGTCCAACATCTAAACATATTCAGTTTATATAAAACACAGAAAAGCTCCAAATCAACACATTTGAGAAACTGCAACCAGCAATAAAAGTTGAGATAAATGTTTATAGAGAGACGGAGCGAACCGGCCGTCCCTCTCCTCATCTGACTGTTAAACATTTATCAGTGGAACTAAAAGAGTTCCTCCATTTTTCATGACAATCCATCGACCTTTTATCATGCGAGGGAAGAAGAGACGGAGAGTCTGTATTAGTGTGTGATTGAAGGGAACATGTCAGGAAAGTAAAAACTCTTGTATATTTGAATTTGCAGACATTCCTAAAAGAAGACTTTCAGGAAGAATACTAGAATACATTTTAAACAATATATTTGGGAAATTAGTTCAGCTTTTCTTTCATTGGTCTTTGTGTTCTTGGAGTTTACTTTCATGATGTCAGACATTTACATCTGACTAAACAGTAAATGGACTACTTGTATTACGCTTTTATAGTCTTCCAAACACTCAAACTGTTTTCACACACATTCACACACTGATGTCACAGCCATCAGGAGCAATCAGGGTTCAGTATCTTGTCCAAAGACACTTCACTATGTGGACTGGAGGAACCAGGATTAGTGGATGACCTGCTCTACCTCCTGGACCACAGCTGTTTAGCCTGCGAGCCTCCGGGACTTATGAGTAACGACATTTGTTAAAGGCTGTTAAAACATAAATATTGAACCAACAAAGACATTTCAGAAAATTCGCGTCCTTTTCTAAACATATGAAGCGAGTCACATAACATACTGTATTTCATGTATGTACTGGATTTTTACTGATTATTAGAGTCACACATGTTAACCAGAGAATGAAGAAACAACGTTTAAGCTTCCTCAGTGTCACAAAAAAGTTTTTATGCTTGCCTGAGGTTGTTTTTGCCTTTTTGAAAAAGATTTAATGTGCTGAATGTGAAACACTCACATGACTGATCAGCTGTTTCTGCCGTCAACATCTCCCTGGATATCTTCATAACACGTGAAACACATATGACGTAGTCTATACCACTGACTTCTGATGAAACTATGCTTTGCGTAGCCTCGTTTATTCGCTCCAAGCCAGTTGATTTTCACACAGGGTGTAATTTAACTAATCTAGCTGGTTCTTCAGGTGCAGTGGAAACACAAACAGGAATGAGGTTAGTTCCTTTGGTTCTGTAGTTCCTGGAACTTTTTGTTAGTTATGAAAGAGATGTGATGTTTGGTAGTGAACAGTTGTTTTGTCGGATCAACAGTCCAAAATCCAAAGATAATCAGTTTACTGTCATGTGTGACACAGAAAAGCTTCAGATCATCACATTTAAGAAGCTGGAACCAGCAAATTTATGGCTTTTTTCCTTAAAAAGATCACTAACATGATGATTTGAGTATTAAACTAGTCCATCCATGAATCGACTAGTTGTGCAGCTCTACATGTGTTAATGGAAAGAGGAGTCTGGCTGTGTGGACGGGAGCTGGTCCTGTACGTGTCCCTGCAGATGCCACCCTCAGCTGTTGTTAAATCATTAGGCTGTTTGAAAAGCTGTCCGGCTGGTCTGGTGCTGCCGTCTGATGGCTCTCCTTCTCTCAATGTTTCCATAAACCCAGCCGACACTTTTCTTGTTTGCTTACGTTTGCCAAGACAACAGTTTGAGATGTCCGGGCAACCGGATCCACAGAGCCAGGAGAGAGCCGGGCTCTAAAGCTGCGAGGGTTCTGCTCTAAACAGAGGAAGAGAGGGGATTATATGTGTTTGTACGTGTTGTAAAACAAGCAGCAGTCAGCTGGTGTCTGATGATTTTCAGTGTGTCGACCTTTCTGATAAATGTGTTGATCTTTGCAGCTGAGAGCGACTCGGGTTCAGACTGCATCAATTAACATCAATACTTATTAACCCTCATCCTTTAAATTCAGTTTGAAATGTTGCTCACAGTGTTTGACCTACACTGGGATTCAATTTAAGACTAAAATGAATATATTTTGTGCATAAAGATAAAATTGTTAGTACAGCTTGTAGAACACTACGCCGGGTAAAAACACATCTTTTTATTACATGTTAAAACGTTCAGAGGAGTCTGGTGTTGCAGTGTGTACGAGGAGAATGAAGCTTTAACAAAATCTTATATCTAAGAGACTTTTTACACTGAAAGGCTGCAGATGGTTTCTCTCTGCTGATTCAGCTGCTGGAAGATGCACAGAGAGCCTCTTATCACTGTAACTTCTATATTTTTGACAATTTTTTCATATTTAGTATTGGATTGACAAAAATACTAAATATGAATTTCAAATGTCTAAATAGCAGAATTCACTGCAGGGCTGTTGTCATTAAACTGGATGCATGATGCCTGTCACACCTCGTCCTCTCACACAGCAGGGGCATTTGGCCTTTTCCCTAAATGTGCTGTCAGGTCTGAATATCGCTGTAATGTACAGTAACAGTCTCCCGTCAGTGAACTGATAGATGGAGACGGAGACGTGCATGTGTCGGCTGTTGTGTGTGATGGTTCACAGTCAGAAAGCCATTAGTGAAGCGTCAGCTCTGATTTTCACCTCCTGTTCAGAGTAGCGTTCAGGTTTCATCACCTCCACATCTCAACATGACACCAGAGAACAGGTTTAAACGTCTTCAGTCACCTCCTGATACTCCACTGTTAACTACATCCTTTATGTCTCTTCTTCTCAGACGTGTAACATGTTGAGTCCTAAACTAGAACTTTACATTCCTGCTACTTTAAACATGTTGTACCTTTAGTCCAAAAACTGAAAACAGATTTGTGTAGTTTAGCTGCATGAAGCTGATAAATACATACAGTAAGAAGGGTTTCAGTGGTGGAAAGTATATTTACTCAAGTACTGTATAATGTTGAGGTACTTGTACTTTACTTGAGTATTTCCATGTGATGCTACTTTCTACATTTCAGAGGGAAATATTGTACTTTCTACTCCACTACATTTATTTGACAGCTTTAGTTACTTTTCAGATGAAGATTTGACACAATGGATAATATAACAAGCTTTTAAAATACAACACATTGTTAAAGATGAAACCAGTGGTTTCCAACCTTTTTGTCTTTTGACGTCTTACAAAAAGCAGTGTGTAGTCGGGGTCACATTTCACATGTCTATGAGTTGTTAACAGCTCCACCAAATAGTGATTTTTCCCTCTAAACTTCTCACATGCTTTCATTTCAATAAATGTTCAAATGATCCAATATTTCAGCAAAAATCAAAGATTAGAGAAAAAGTCCAAAAACTGAAAACAGATTTGTGTATCAGAACTTTGTTTTTTCTTCTTTCCTCTCCCATTAATCATCTCACCACCCCTCAGATTTATCTGCTGACCCTTTGGAGGGGCCCGACCCCTAGGTTGGGAACCACTGGACTAAACTAGCTAACTGTATATAAAGTAGTGTAAACTAGCTCCACCTCCAGCAGCTACAACAGTAACATGCTGCTCTAACACTGATGCTTCACTATTAATAATCTAATGATGTCATATATAATAATATATCAGTCAGAGGGACCAAACCACTACTTTTACTGCAATACTTTAACTACATCAAGCTCATAATACTTATGTACTTTTACTGCAATACTTTAACTACATCAAGCTCATAATACTTATGTACTTTGCAGAAATTTTACTTACAGTTGAGTATTTTTACATTGTTGTATTTGTACTTTTACTCAAGTAAAGGATCTGTGTACTTCTTCCACCGCTGTAGGGTTTTAAATGCGCACCATGTCAGACACTAGAAGATGGTTTTTAATCCCATTTACATTTATATGCTGCGGTGGTGGACGACAGTCCTTCCAAAGCTATCAGTCCTGAGATCCTGAGTCACTACTCTGCTAAAACAATCTCATTTTCTCCTTATCTCCACAACCAGGAGAGGAAGTGAGCCCTGACTCTGCAGATCCACATGACCTTTCATTATCACACTGTACCGCAGTGTGTGTGTGTGTGTGTGTGTGTGGGTCTGTCATAGGCTACATTTGGGGACAAATCTCAGACCCGTTGATCAGCGACAGCTTGTATAATTGGGGACAAAAGCTGTGGCCCCAATTGGGAAAAAGCTGATTTTTAGGTTAGTGGTTACGGATAGGTTAAGTCTCCAGGAAATTAATGCAAGTCTGTGTAATGTCCCCAAAAGTGAGTGTGTGTGTGTGTGTGTGTGTGAGTTTCATGTTTTCTATGAAAGTCAAGAAGGATTAGTTTTAAGAAACGGAGTTCAATCTGAAACTGGACTGTCTGGAATATGAAGGAATATGGGAAAAACACTTCATTCATGATCTTGCTGTGAGTCAGGTGTTCAGATTGATTCCTCTCTCATGTCTGTACAATAAATATGAAGCTACAGCGACTAGCCAGTTAGCATAGATTAGCATAAAGAACAGCCAGCCTTTCTCTGCCGCAAGGTAAAATTGTGAATTGTTGTTTTAACACTTTGGTTTTTTCATGGATCAAACAAACGAGATGTAACAAGGTTCTGCAGGTGGACTCTTACCTGTAGATGGAGGCAGGCTAGCTGTTTCACCTTAGAGATTGTCCCTGTCATAAACGTCTTAATGGGAACATGTTTATTAGAGATAGACTGGAACATTGAGTGAAAATATTCCCGTACCAGTTCAACATCCTGAATCAGAGTTACTCTGCTAAGATCCCTGTAATACAAATCATGTAGGAAAGCCTGCTCTGCAAAGCTTTTAAAATATCTTTTAATAATGATATCAGTTTTATCTTGTGGACTTTTATATTCCTGACACAAGCAGTTGCACAGTGATCACTAACATCACTGCAAAATATGCCAGTTGAGGTGTATTTATGTGAGCGAGGTAGATTTATTTTGTGCTTTTGGTGCATTAATGAGTTCCTCAAGGTTTAAGGAGTTACACAGGTCTTTAAAACAGTCTGTTGTCCATGACCTAGTCCCAGTTTAGATCACCCATAAGGACGAATTCAGAATCCTTTAATTCGTGTGAAATATCTGAAATAGATTTGAAAGCATCCTTTGAGGCAGACGGGCGTCTATAGCAGATACACCCACTTTGATGGCCAGGACCTCAAACTGTTTAGCTTTAGTAATTAACAGAGTTACAGAGCTAATTAACTTGGATTTGACATACATGGCAACCCCACCTCCTTTACCTGCCTGATCAGTTCTATAGACTGTGTAACCAGCAATGAAAATTAAGTCATCAGTGACTAATTTGTTGAACCAAGTTTCGGATTGAACCATTATGTGTGAGCGTTGGTTGTATTTGCTCAGATCTCGATCATAACCATTTTAGGAACAAGACTTCTAACATTTAAGTGTATAAGGCCTGTTCTATTTTTAATCGAGTGGGTAAACATTGCACAGAGGTGGTCGGCCCGGCGTTGGGCTGAACATTTCCAGATAACATCACTAAAAGCATAACCATATACTGCAATTTCAGTTTGACAGGAAATGATTTACGAGGACCGCCGTCGCCTACAAACTGCCAGAAAGAGTCCTCCGAGATGATAAAATAGTCCTCTAACAGCATTAGACTCTGAAGATAGAGGATCTTGTTGACTTGAACTTGAAAATGGGAAATCTCCAGTTGATGAAGTGGACTGATTGATGATAAGACTAAACAGTCCTCGTCTGGAGTGTAACAAGGTGAATTCACTCTCCCTGTTGTGCCCATTTAGTTCATTTAATCCAAAGTTACACTGAATAAGCGTCAGGAATATAAAGAAATACATGATGCCAACTTAAATGCTGTTGTGTTGAGAACAAACCAGGTGGAGGTGGTCAGATCTGTAGACCAGGAGGAACACAGTCAGTCCACCTCAGCCAGGGTCCTGATATTCGCAGTCAGCGTGCTACGAGGCAGCAGGAGGGGGGTCTTTAATTCAGGGTGGAAATAAAGCAGGTAATCCACTGTGAGTCTACCACTGAACCACTTAGAGGATCTGTAGAGTGCTGCTCTGGTCCCCCTTTTGGTGCTGTGCTCCAGCAGGTGGATTCCAGGTGAGTCTGGGCCTCAAAAAGTCCAGATTTAGAGTTCTGTGGCAATAAAACAACATCTAATAAAAATGTATCATCTAGAGATCCCAGACGGAAGGGAAGATGTTCTTGGAAAGAACAAATGACATAAAATATCACACATACAAACATAAAAACTGACAGTTCAGGTCCTGACCATGGAAGAGCTGGATACTGGACTAAAAATGGTGCCCATTCAGTCCTATATGAACTGCTCACCTGGCGCATACACCAAAAAAAGTTTCTAGCTTCCGGGTTTGCTTCCGCGTTGTGCGGCCCACTGAATATGCGCCGTAGTGTTTCCCCCGCTGGCCCCGCCCCCACGAGTTGCCGCTCGGCCCATAGACTTTACATTGTGATGATGTCACAGATTTTTAAATCGCTTTTCTCGGCTTGAGGAAAGTTTGACAAACATAAAACCTCCATGAATCAAAAGTTCATAACAGAAAGAGTCATAATTGACGTCGTTTGCAGTTCGAGGCGTCCTGTCAACAGTTCTACAGGCGTCTCTTCTACGATGGTGGTCTATGGGGGGAAAAATCCTCTTTGGGCCGCAGGAGGATTTTTCGCTGCAATACCGCGAGTGGCCACTGGGAAAAATTAGCTGTAAGGCTGAGCGGCGGCGCCCTATCCAGCTCTTATTATACATCCATGGTACTGACACACAGACAACGGACTGACTCGGCTGCCATCTTGGACTGTTTGGTTACTGAACATAGAAACTCAGGACTCTCCTGGATAATGTAATGAGAAGTTATATAAGTGACAGAAAATATTGTAAAATCAGTTTTCTCAACAGTGTAATGAGACATGACAGGATTTCAAGGTTGGTGATTGGCTGTTTCTTGCTGAAATGCACCATGGGAGTCGTAGTTAACTTCTCCCCTTCAGTTCTTTTTAAATCAAAGAACCAGATATTTTCTAACACAGCTGATCAGAGACTGTGAGTCGCTGACATTGGACACCTGAAATATCTCCTCACAACTCTACAGGTAGAAGGATGATTTTTATTTAAACATAAGAAAAAAGAAGAAAGAAAAAGGCAGAGTTTGAGGGATTAAGTCAGCCATTTAAACACGCTTTCATATTCAGGATTACAGGAATGAAGTTCTCTCTTATCTTCCCTCCACACATCACTGATCGAGCATCCTGCGACCTTTCCACCAAACATCTGTTCCTTTCTGCAATGATGGCAGACTGCTGTAGACAGGTCACCTCGCAGATGGAAGGTTTTAAAACGCTAAAAATGACAACAGAAACAGCTGCTGGACTCTCATATGGTTTGACCATTTAATAATTATTATTGGCTGTTACTAGACTAACTGGTTCAGTTGGGATCATTTGTAGATTTTCTGTTTTATGTCATCGTTAACTGAATATATTTGAGTTTTGGACTGTTGGTCAGACAAAACCAGACATCTAAAAATGTCATTAATGGCATTTTTTAAAAACTTAATATCTACTAAACTGGTGTATTTTGTATTTTGAAATGACAGACGAACAGATAATGCAGCTGTTAGTCTCATCCCTCCGTCTGTTGTTCTGCTTCATTAGTTTGTAACTTATTCTCTCTTTTAATCCTCCTCGTCTTATCTTTATAATTCTCTGTCATCTGTCCCTGCCTGCGTTTTTTCTTCTTCTTCTTCACCCCGTGCTGTTGATGTTTGCCCTTCTCTTCTTCGTAAAGCCGCTGTGCTTCTTTATTTTTGGCATCCTTCATCTCACCCGAGACCAGACACATTTTCCTTTTTCATGCCTGCACCGATCACATGACCCCCCCCCCCCACCCCGTCGTCCTCCCGTGGACCCTCCGACTCTCTGAGCGTCTGCCATCATGACGCCGTTTTTTTTTTTTGGCACAAACACACACACATTAATACCGACCTCCTCTCGAGTCTCTGCTGTTCCGTCTCTGCGCCGCATCAGACAGATTTTGTTGTGATATTTATTTTATTCCTGAACTCAGCTGACTGCTCTGCTACACATTTATACATCTGACTGTGATGAGAACGTCGCTGCACATTCAAAGTGTTTAAATATGTTGGCGAGTGAGAAACGTGAGCCTCAAAAATTCAACTCCTTTGAGTCATAACTCACAGACATGAAACACATATTTTTAGAGACGGTGTGACTTACATCATCATCATCATCATCATCATCATCTGTGATGTGCATCCTGAATAATCCTCCTTAAATCCAGACTACAGAACCTACTGAAGTCTTCTTCAGTTAATAAACAGCTAACAGGAGAGATGAAGGAGAGTCACAGATTGGATTTGATTTTTGGAAACAAAGCTCACACTGTCTCTGACAGCAGATAATTTCTTCATCAATAGTCAAACCGCTGCGAGACACTAAACGATTAGCCGCTCCGCCTGAAGCTGTCAGCTGAAAGCCTCGAGTGTCGATGTGAAACGAGGGAGTTAAAGAAAAAGCTGAAGGCTGAAATAAAAAGGACAGACGGCAGCGAACGAGGTGTCAAAGGTGCAGCTGCTGAGAGCCACCGAGACTCAAATGAACAATCAACACAGAGGGAAAGTGGGAGGAAGAAGAGGAAGAGCATTGATTTCTTTCTGTATGCAGGGGGATTAGTGGAGGTGAGGTGAGAGGTGAGAGGAAAACAGAGAAAAGAAATGAGAATTGATGAAGGAATGAAAGTGGAGAAGGTCGAAGGCAGAGGTGGCAAAGGCTACGCTAACGACATGACAGGAAGACGAAGAAACACTGAAGAACCGCAGCAGACCGTCCCACTCAGATCAAAGAAATGGAACATTAGTTTTTTTATTTCTCAGTCCTTTTGTGCTTTAATGACAACAAACGATTATTATTCGCTGAGCTCGTTCAGTCTGAAGTCTAATAAAACATTTTTCAATAACAGCAAAGTGTAAAACTTGAGAAATAAAACATTTAACAAACTTTTTAAAAAAGATGATAAATAAATGAAAACAAGACAAAACATGAACTGAAGTATATTAACACATTAAAAAAGAACATTTCAAAATAAATGAATACCTAAATAAACTGTAATCTGCAGTTTCTATAAATCCTATAATGACTAACGAATACATATTGGAGTTTAATTAGTGCCAAATAACATAATAACTGAAGGAAAATGATTAGAATATTATCAGAAAATTAGTAGGAAATTACAGGACCGTAAAATGAAGTGAATCCTAAATGTTATTATATTTTTCACATTCTTCATTAAAACATGATCATTTCACATTTGCATCACAAATGCTTTCAGCTTTTTGTACTTTCTGGTGTAACGGTGCTCTGCAGCAGCCTGACAGCTCGCGTACAGCGGGGGGGTGAAGACACAGAGGGGGAGACAAAATGAAGAGGAAGAGGAAGAAGAAGAGGAGGAGGAGGAGGAGGAGGAGGACCCAGGTGTTGATTGGTTGGAGGCAACATGCTGTGAAGGGAAAGACAGAGAGGGTTGGATCCAAAGTTAGAAAAAAGACGAGTGGAGAGGAAGAGGAGAAGAAGAAGGGGGGGGGGGGGGGGGGGCACAGCAGGGTGGAGGAGAGAGAAGTGACGAAAGGTTTCAAAGTTAAAAACGTATGACGGCATGAAAAGTGAACGTGTGAAGAGTGGGTGTGATGGTGGCGCTGACATGTGTTTCCCCTCTGACACCCCTGGTGTGTTAACACAGATGTCCCATGATGCACTGGGGCTGGAGATGCTGACAGGAAAGTCAGTTATGATGTTGCTCTACGAGGGCAAAGATCCTGAAACTTACATGTGACTAATGTTTCAATACCAGCAGGTTTGTTTACAGGTTTGTTTACAGGTTTGTTTACAGGTTTGTTTACAGGTTCGTCATACGTGGCGTCCCGCAAGGCTCTATTTTAGAGCCTCTTTTATTTCTTATAAATGATCCACCAGCTGATGTGAAATGTAAGCTGTGTTGTCAGCTGATGATTCTGCATTACTGCTATCTGAGAATAAGAGGAGTTAAATATCGCGCTCCTCGGTAATTGAACTCCTGCTTCCTGACAGCATTTTATTTTGAAAGGATCTGGTCTGTAATAGATAAAGTCAGAACTCGTCCTCCTTCTCGGAGAAACGACTCGAATCTGAACACATGAAACACATGTTGATATAATTCACTGTGAATTACACTTCCTGAGGATCATTATCACTGATGTCCATCACCAATAAACCTCCACGTTTCCTTCAGTATGACAGTAAACATCATGTTACACTGCAGACAGGAAGCTGCAAACAGCTGATTCACAGGACTTTAATGGAGACTGTTTGACTAAATGTGAACAAATCAGGTGTAAAAACGAGTCTGAAAGAACAGCAGCTCCGACCTACAACAGACCATCTGATCAGCTTTGATGAGTCTTTTATTTGTTTGTGTCATATAGGTTCAAACAGGCCGATTCGTCGCTGTCAGCGTGTTTCCGTCTGTCAGATCAACAAAAACATTTTCACACAAAAGTCAAATTTCACTCTGAGCAGATAAAATGCGGCAGAAGGAAAAAAAAGTCAGAGATCCACTTTAAAATGCAAGAACGTCACTCCGGACGGGATTTAAATGACGAAGTTGACAGCGAGTTGACTGAGAAACAGTCTGTAATGATCCTCTAACGATGAGCCTGATTACAATCATCTCTCCACAGACGCTGAGACAGTCTGAACGCAGCCGTACAGATGAATTTGTGTCTGTGATGTGTTTCCTTTGGACAGAGCCATGCTAAGCTAAGTGAAGCTAACCAGCTGCTGGCTGTAGCTTCATACTTTAGAATATTGGTAGAGACGTACCAGTTAATAAACCAAAGAAGAAGAAAGGTTTGTGTTGTGACAGAAACGGAGGAAAAAGCTGACTGAGCTGTAAAGAGAAGAAACGTCTCTTTATTATTTTCCATTTCATGAAACTGTCCAACATTCCCTCCTCGCCAGGCAACAAACAAACAAACAAAACAACAAAAACAGATTCAGTCATATACAGTGAGCCACAAATATGTCTTTAAAGTCTGTTAGACAATATTTTTTATAACAAAACATCCACCTCTGTTTTTCAAATATGAGATAAATATGTGACCAAAACTCTTAGAAAGTTTGTCCCCAGTTTGACGACAGAGAAAGAAAATAAAAAATTTGATAAAGAAATAAATTAAAGTTTCATCTTTAATGGTGATAACGTCTCCATCAGGAACTCACACGAACTCTCAGCTGGTTGAAGAAGCTCCGTCAGTGTCGTCTGTCGATCCAAACTAATGTAACGTGAGGGTTCGGTAGGTGGTAATTTGACACTCTTCATGAGAGAAAATAGCAGGATGGAGACAGGTGACTTTTTAAGCAGCACTTTACTCTAGCTCCCGGCATCAGAGACATAACAACAACACTTCCTCGTCTTTTTGGCACATGTGACTAAACCATCCAATCATAGGCTAGACTGAGGCAGATCCAACTGTAATGAGGTAAAACCACAGAAGCAGATTCAATACTGTTTCAACCTTCACAGGATGCTGATGCAAATATTTGAACCTGTAAATATATAAATAATACAGCATCGATATATAAATAATTAACTGTGTAAACATTGTAAATACATATTTTGTGAGTTAACTTGAATGTATAAATTAACTCCACTTTTAAACCTTACACTAACATCAGAACAGCTGTGACCTGAGATGTCCAACAGTTCACAATAACCTGTTTTCTTCTTCTTCTTCTTCTTCTTTCTGCTTGCAGCCAACCAGTGAAGAAGACCTCTGCCCCATCTGCTACGCTCACTCCATCTCCGCCATTTTCAAGCCTTGTTCCCACAAGTCCTGCAAGTGAGTCAGCGCACACACACACACACACACACACACACACACACACGTGTTTCATCTCCACCGTCCTCCTGCCTCCTGACTGGGAACATGGAGGAAACGTTTGTTTGAGTTCATTCCAGCTGCTCGCGGCTGCTGCAGCTGTCAGACCTTTGATCTCTCAGTTGCACAAACTCTGTTTGTCTGAGTCAAATCCAGTCAGAAAGTCTTTTTTTTTTCAAGTATGATCAAAAGTATTTTTCTTTCATGCAGTAACTTGATCATTAGAAGACATTTTCAGGAAGGAAATTGTCAAGCAAGAACTGGTTACAGTGAGTTTATTGAAGGCTGTGAGATGTTTGCTGCACATACAACATAAAACACATTTCTCCTCCACGCTGGGATCTTATATTACAATCATTCAAACATTATTTAAATCCATTTATTATCCATCCTGGGTGGATAATAGTGTTTTCACTCCCCTCCTCCACAGGTCAGAGGTCAGAGGTCAGAGGCTTTAGAGACGTTTTGTTTATGTCTCCAGGACAGTGGTGCAGGTGTGATGATGGTTGGACTGATGAAGGTCACTCATGGAGAGGTTTCTGTATCTGTTATTATATAGTAGTATAGTATTCAGCCTTCAGCTCTACTCAGGATGATATTTCCATAATTGATTGGTTGTGTTAACAATCAATACTTCATTATAACATGATGTAACACAAAGTGCACGTTTCTCTATAAGAACAGTGTTTTTAAATCCCGGCGTTGCCCATAATCACCATGACAACCGAGTAAGTTTGGTATTTTAGCAATAAATCAAATATAATTTAAATTTTAATAAAATAATTCTTTTACTTTAATTTGTGGAGTTTTGACCCACTTCTGTTGGTCTGATCAGACAAGTTCAAAAAATTAAATATTGTAAATAATTCTATTATTTTGTGTTTAATGTCACTTCTTCATGTTGTTACTGCTCAGCGTTCAGACTCCACTGAGACACCATCAGACTTTAAACAAAGTCTACAGGTTCTCTCTCCATGTCTCTGATGC